>NW_027478598.1:469790-769790 GCF_051014685.1 Ptiloglossa arizonensis | reverse complement strand
TATAACGTATAACGTATAACGTATAACGAATAACGTATAACGTATAACGTATAACGTATGACGTACCACGTATAAGGTATGACCTATAACGCATAACGTATAGCGTATAACGCGTAACGTATAACGTATAACGTATAACGTATAACGTATAACGCATAACGTATAACGAATAACGTATAACGTATAACGTGTAACGTATAACGTACAACGTATAACGTATAACGTATAACGTATAACGTATAACGTATAACGTATAACGAATAACGTATAACGTATAACGTGTGACGTATAACGTATAACGAATAACGTATAAAGTATAACGTATAACGTATGACGTACCACGTATAAGGTATGACCTATAACGCATAACGTATAGCGTATAACGCGTAACGTATAACGTATAACGTAAAACGTATAACGTATAACGTATAACGTATAACGTATGACGTATCACGTATAAGGTATGACCTATAACGCATTACGTATAGCGTATAACGCATAATGTATAACGTATAACGTATAACGTATAACGTATAACTTATAACGTAAAACGTATAACGTATAACGTATAACGTATAACGTATAACGTATAACGTATAACGTATAACGTATAACGTACAACGTATAACGTATAACGTATAACGTATAACGTATAACGTATAACGTATAACGTATAACGTATAACGTATAACGTTTAACGTATAACGTAAAACGTATAATGTATAACGTATAACGTATAACGTATAACGTATAACGTACAACGTTTAACGTATAACGCATATCGTATAACGTATAACGTATAACGTATAACGTATAACGTTTAACGTATAACGTGTGACGTATAACGTATAACGTATAACATATAACGTATAACGTATAACGAATAACGTATAACGTATAACGTATAACGTATAACGTATAACGTACAACGTATAACGTACAACGTATAACGTACAACGTATAACGTATAACGCATAACGTATAACGCATAACGTATAACGCATAACGTATAGCGTATAACGTATAACGTATAACGTATAACGTATAACGTATAACGTTTAACGTATAACGTATAACGTATAACGTATAACGTATAACGTATAACGTATAACGTATAACGTATAACGTATAACGTATAACGTATAACGTATAACGTATAACGTATAACGTATAACGTATAACGTATAACGTATAACGTATAACGTATAACGAATAACGTATAACGTATAACGTATAACGAATAACGTATAACGTATAACGTATAACGTATGACGTACCACGTATAAGGTATGACCTATAACGCATAACGTATAGCGTATAACGCGTAACGTATAACGTATAACGTATAACGTATAACGTATAACGTATAACGTATAACGTATAACGTATAACGTATAACGTATAACGTATAACGTATAACGTAAAACGTATAACGTATAACGTATAACGTATAACGTATAACGTATAACGTATAACGTATAACGTATAACGTATAACGTATAACGTATAACGTATAACGTATAACGTATAACGTATAACGTATAACGTATAACGTTTAACGTATAACGTATAACGTATAACGTATGACGTACCACGTATAAGGTATGACCTATAACGCATAACGTATAGCGTATAACGCGTAACGTATAACGTATAACGTATAACGTATAACGTATAACGTATAACGTATAACGTATAACGTATAACGTATAACGTGTAACGCATAACGTACAACGTATAACGTATAACGTATAACGTATAACGTATAACGTATAACGAATAACGTATAACGTATAACGTGTGACGTATAACGTATAACGAATAACGTATAACGTATAACGTATAACGTATGACGTACCACGTATAAGGTATGACCTATAACGCATAACGTATAGCGTATAACGCGTAACGTATAACGTATAACGTAAAACGTATAACGTATAACGTATAACGTATAACGTATGACGTATCACGTATAAGGTATGACCTATAACGCATTACGTATAGCGTATAACGCATAATGTATAACGTATAACGTATAACGTATAACGTATAACTTATAACGTAAAACGTATAACGTATAACGTATAACGTATAACGTATAACGTATAACGTATAACGTATAACGTATAACGTATAACGTATAACGTATAACGTATAACGTATAACGTATAACGTATAACGTATAACGTAAAACGTATAACGTATGACGTATCACGTATAAGGTATGACCTATAACGCATTACGTATAGCGTATAACGCATAATGTATAACGTATAACGTATAACGTATAACGTATAACGTATAACTTATAACGTATAATGTATAACGTATAACGTATAACGTATAACGTAAAACGTATAACGTATAACGTATAACGTATGACGTATCACGTATAAGGTATGACCTATAACGCATTACGTATAGCGTATAACGCATAATGTATAACGTATAACGTATAACGTATAACGTATAACTTATAACGTATAACGTATAACGTATAACGTATAACGTATAACGTATAACGCATTACGTATAGCGTATAACGCATAATGTATAACGTATAACTTATAACGTATAACGTAAAACGTATAATGTATAACGTATAACGTATAACTTATAACGTAAAACGTATTACATATTACGTATAACGAGTAACGTATAACGTATAACGTATAACGTATAACGTGTAACGTATAACGTATAACGTATAACGTATAACGTATAACGTATAACGTATAACGTATAACGTATAACGTATAACGTATAACGAATAACGTATAACGTATAACGTATAACGTATGACGTACCACGTATAAGGTATGACCTATAACGCATAACGTATAGCGTATAACGCGTAACGTATAACGTATAACGTATAACGTATAACGTATAACGCATAACGTATAACGAATAACGTATAACGTATAACGTGTAACGTATAACGTACAACGTATAACGTATAACGTATAACGTATAACGTATAACGTATAACGTATAACGAATAACGTATAACGTATAACGTGTGACGTATAACGTATAACGAATAACGTATAAAGTATAACGTATAACGTATGACGTACCACGTATAAGGTATGACCTATAACGCATAACGTATAGCGTATAACGCGTAACGTATAACGTATAACGTAAAACGTATAACGTATAACGTATAACGTATAACGTATGACGTATCACGTATAAGGTATGACCTATAACGCATTACGTATAGCGTATAACGCATAATGTATAACGTATAACGTATAACGTATAACGTATAACTTATAACGTAAAACGTATAACGTATAACGTATAACGTATAACGTATAACGTATAACGTATAACGTATAACGTATAACGTACAACGTATAACGTATAACGTATAACGTATAACGTATAACGTATAACGTATAACGTATAACGTATAACGTATAACGTTTAACGTATAACGTAAAACGTATAATGTATAACGTATAACGTATAACGTATAACGTATAACGTACAACGTTTAACGTATAACGCATATCGTATAACGTATAACGTATAACGTATAACGTATAACGTTTAACGTATAACGTGTGACGTATAACGTATAACGTATAACATATAACGTATAACGTATAACGAATAACGTATAACGTATAACGTATAACGTATAACGTATAACGTACAACGTATAACGTACAACGTATAACGTACAACGTATAACGTATAACGCATAACGTATAACGCATAACGTATAACGCATAACGTATAGCGTATAACGTATAACGTATAACGTATAACGTATAACGTATAACGTTTAACGTATAACGTATAACGTATAACGTATAACGTATAACGTATAACGTATAACGTATAACGTATAACGTATAACGTATAACGTATAACGTATAACGTATAACGTATAACGTATAACGTATAACGTATAACGTATAACGTATAACGTATAACGAATAACGTATAACGTATAACGTATAACGAATAACGTATAACGTATAACGTATAACGTATGACGTACCACGTATAAGGTATGACCTATAACGCATAACGTATAGCGTATAACGCGTAACGTATAACGTATAACGTATAACGTATAACGTATAACGTATAACGTATAACGTATAACGTATAACGTATAACGTATAACGTATAACGTATAACGTAAAACGTATAACGTATAACGTATAACGTATAACGTATAACGTATAACGTATAACGTATAACGTATAACGTATAACGTATAACGTATAACGTATAACGTATAACGTATAACGTATAACGTATAACGTATAACGTTTAACGTATAACGTATAACGTATAACGTATGACGTACCACGTATAAGGTATGACCTATAACGCATAACGTATAGCGTATAACGCGTAACGTATAACGTATAACGTATAACGTATAACGTATAACGTATAACGTATAACGTATAACGTATAACGTATAACGTGTAACGCATAACGTACAACGTATAACGTATAACGTATAACGTATAACGTATAACGTATAACGAATAACGTATAACGTATAACGTGTGACGTATAACGTATAACGAATAACGTATAACGTATAACGTATAACGTATGACGTACCACGTATAAGGTATGACCTATAACGCATAACGTATAGCGTATAACGCGTAACGTATAACGTATAACGTAAAACGTATAACGTATAACGTATAACGTATAACGTATGACGTATCACGTATAAGGTATGACCTATAACGCATTACGTATAGCGTATAACGCATAATGTATAACGTATAACGTATAACGTATAACGTATAACTTATAACGTAAAACGTATAACGTATAACGTATAACGTATAACGTATAACGTATAACGTATAACGTATAACGTATAACGTATAACGTATAACGTATAACGTATAACGTATAACGTATAACGTATAACGTATAACGTATAACGTATAACGTATAACGTATAACGTATAACGTATAACGTATAACGTATAACGTTTAACGTATAACGTAAAACGTATAATGTATAACGTATAACGTATAACGTATAACGTATAACGTACAACGATTAACGTATAACGCATATCGTATAACGTATAACGTATAACGTATAACGTTTAACGTATAACGTGTGACGTATAACGTATAACGTATAACATATAACGTATAACGTATAACGCATTACGTATAGCGTATAACGCATAATGTATAACGTATAACTTATAACGTATAACGTAAAACGTATAATGTATAACGTACAACGTATAACTTATAACGTAAAACGTATTACATATTACGTATAACGAGTAACGTATAACGTATAACGTATAACGTATAACGTGTAACGTATAACGTATAACGTATAACGTATAACGTATAACGTATAACGTATAACGTATAACGTATAACGTTTAACGTATAACGAATAACGTATAACGTATAACGTATAACGTATGACGTACCACGTATAAGGTATGACCTATAACGCATAGCGTATAGCGTATAACGCGTAACGTATAACGTATAACGTATAACGTATAACGTATAACGTATAACGTGTAACGTATAACGTATAACGTATAACGTGTAACGTATAACGTACAACGTATAACGTATAACGTATAACGTATAACGTATAACGTAGAACGAATAACGTATAACGTATAACGTGTGACGTATAACGTATAACGAATAACGTATAACGTATAACGTATAACGTATAACGTATAACTTATAACGTAAAACGTATAACGTATAACGTATAACGTATAACGTATAACGTATAACGTATAACGTATAACGTATAACGTATAACGTATAACGTATAACGTATAACGTATAACGTATAACGTATAACGTATAACGTATAACGTATAACGTATAACGTATAACGTATAACGTATAACGTATAACGTATAACGTATAACGTATAACGTTTAACGTATAACGTAAAACGTATAATGTATAACGTATAACGTATAACGTATAACGTATAACGTACAACGTTTAACGTATAACGCATATCGTATAACGTATAACGTATAACGTATAACGTATAACGTATAACGAATAACGTATAACGTATAACGTGTGACGTATAACGTATAACGAATAACGTATAACATATAACGTATAACGTATGACGTACCACGTATAAGGTATGACCTATAACGCATTACGTATAGCGTATAACGCATAATGTATAACGTATAACGTATAACGTATAACGTATAACTTATAACGTAAAACGTATAACGTATAACGTATAACGTATAACGTATAACGTATAACGTATAACGTATAACGTATAACGTATAACGTATAACGTATAACGTATAACGTATAACGTATAACGTATAACGTATAACGTATAACGTATAACGTATAACGTATAACGTATAACGTATAACGTATAACGTATAACGTATAACGTATAACGTATAACGTATAACGTATAACGTATAACGCATAACGTATAATGCATAACGTATAATGTATAACGTGTAACGTATAACGTATAGCGTATAACGTATAACGTATTACATATTACATATAACGTATAACGTACAACGTATAACGTATAACATATAACGTGTAACGTTTAACGTATAACGTATAATGTATTACATATTACATATAACGTATAACGTACTACGTATAACGTATAACGTATAACATATAACGTCTAACGTTTAACGTATAACGTACAACGTATAACGTATAACGTATAACGTATAACGTATCACGTATAACGTATAACGTATGACGTATCACGTATAAGGTATGACCTATAACGCATAACGTATAGCGTATAACGCCTAACGTATAACGTATAACGTATAACGTATAACGTATAACGTATAACGTATAACGTATAACGTATAACGTATAACGTATAACGTATAACGTATAACGTATAACGTATAACGTATAACGTATAACGTATAACGTATAACGTATAACGTATAACGTATAACGTATAACGTATAACGTATAACGTATAACTTATAACGTAAAACGTATTACATATTACGTATAACGAGTAACGTATAAGGTATAACGTATAACGTATAACGTATAACGTATAACGTATAACGTATAACGTATAACGTATAACGTATAACGTATAACGTATAACGTATAACGTATAACGTATAACGTATAACGTATAACGTAAAACGTATAACGTATAACGTATAACGTATAACGTATAACGTATAACGTATAACGTATAACGTATAACGTATAACTTATAACGTATAACGTATAACGTATAACGTATAACGTGTAACGTATAACGTATAACGTATAACGTATAACGTATAACGTATAACGTATAACGTATATCGTATATCGTATAACGTATAACGTATAACGTATAACGTATAACGTATAACGTATAACGTATAACGTATAACGTATAACGTATAACGTATAACGTGTGACGTATAACGTATAACGAATAACGTATAACGTATAACGTATAACGTATGACGTACCACGTATAAGGTATGACCTATAACGCATTACGTATAGCGTATAACGCATAATGTATAACGTATAACGTATAACGTATAACGTATAACGTATAACTTATAACGTAAAACGTATAACGTATAACGTATAACGTATAACGTATAACGTATAACGTATAACGTATAACGTATAACGTATAACGTATAACGTATAACGTATAACGTATAACGTATAACGTATAACGTATAACGTATAACGTATAACGTATAACGTATAACGTATAACGTATAACGTATAACGTATAACGTATAACGTATAACGTATAACGTATAACGTATAACGTATAACGCATAACGTATAATGCATAACGTATAATGTATAACGTGTAACGTATAACGTATAGCGTATAACGTATAACGTATTACATATTACATATAACGTATAACGTACAACGTATAACGTATAACATATAACGTGTAACGTTTAACGTATAACGTATAATGTATTACATATTACATATAACGTATAACGTACTACGTATAACGTATAACGTATAACATATAACGTCTAACGTTTAACGTATAACGTACAACGTATAACGTATAACGTATAACGTATAACGTATCACGTATAACGTATAACGTATGACGTATCACGTATAAGGTATGACCTATAACGCATAACGTATAGCGTATAACGCCTAACGTATAACGTATAACGTATAACGTATAACGTATAACGTATAACGTATAACGTATAACGTATAACGTATAACGTATAACGTATAACGTATAACGTATAACGTATAACGTATAACGTATAACGTATAACGTATAACGTATAACGTATAACGTATAACGTATAACTTATAACGTAAAACGTATTACATATTACGTATAACGAGTAACGTATAAGGTATAACGTATAACGTATAACGTATAACGTATAACGTATAACGTATAACGTATAACGTATAACGTATAACGTATAACGTATAACGTATAACGTATAACGTATAACGTATAACGTATAACGTAAAACGTATAACGTATAACGTATAACGTATAACGTATAACGTATAACGTATAACGTATAACGTATAACGTATAACTTATAACGTATAACGTATAACGTATAACGTATAACGTGTAACGTATAACGTATAACGTATAACGTATAACGTATAACGTATAACGTATAACGTATATCGTATATCGTATAACGTATAACGTATAACGTATAACGTATAACGTATAACGTATAACGTATAACGTATAACGTATAACGTATAACGTATAACGTATAACGTATAACGTATAACGTATAACGTATAACGTATAACGTATAACGTATAACGTAAAACGTATAACGTATGACGTATCACGTATAAGGTATGACCTATAACGCATTACGTATAGCGTATAACGCATAATGTATAACGTATAACGTATAACGTATAACGTATAACTTATAACGTATAATGTATAACGTATAACGTATAACGTATAACGTAAAACGTATAACGTATAACGTATAACGTATGACGTATCACGTATAAGGTATGACCTATAACGCATTACGTATAGCGTATAACGCATAATGTATAACGTATAACGTATAACGTATAACGTATAACTTATAACGTATAACGTATAACGTATAACGTATAACGTATAACGTATAACGCATTACGTATAGCGTATAACGCATAATGTATAACGTATAACTTATAACGTATAACGTAAAACGTATAATGTATAACGTATAACGTATAACTTATAACGTAAAACGTATTACATATTACGTATAACGAGTAACGTATAACGTATAACGTATAACGTATAACGTGTAACGTATAACGTATAACGTATAACGTATAACGTATAACGTATAACGTATAACGTATAACGTATAACGTATAACGTATAACGAATAACGTATAACGTATAACGTATAACGTATGTCGTACCACGTATAAGGTATGACCTATAACGCATAACGTATAGCGTATAACGCGTAACGTATAACGTATAACGTATAACGTATAACGTATAACGCATAACGTATAACGAATAACGTATAACGTATAACGTGTAACGTATAACGTACAACGTATAACGTATAACGTATAACGTATAACGTATAACGTATAACGTATAACGAATAACGTATAACGTATAACGTGTGACGTATAACGTATAACGAATAACGTATAAAGTATAACGTATAACGTATGACGTACCACGTATAAGGTATGACCTATAACGCATAACGTATAGCGTATAACGCGTAACGTATAACGTATAACGTAAAACGTATAACGTATAACGTATAACGTATAACGTATGACGTATCACGTATGACCTATAACGCATTACGTATAGCGTATAACGCATAATGTATAACGTATAACGTATAACGTATAACGTATAACTTATAACGTAAAACGTATAACGTATAACGTATAACGTATAACGTATAACGTATAACGTATAACGTATAACGTATAACGTATAACGTATAACGTATAACGTATAACGTATAACGTATAACGTATAACGTATAACGTATAACGTATAACGTATAACGTTTGACGTATAACGTAAAACGTATAATGTATAACGTATAACGTATAACGTATAACGTATAACGTACAACGTTTAACGTATAACGCATATCGTATAACGTATAACGTATAACGTATAACGTTTAACGTATAACGTGTGACGTATAACGTATAACGTATAACATATAACGTATAACGTATAACGAATAACGTATAACGTATAACGTATAACGTATAACGTATAACGTACAACGTATAACGTACAACGTATAACGTACAACGTATAACGTATAACGCATAACGTATAACGCATAACGTATAACGCATAACGTATAGCGTATAACGTATAACGTATAACGTATAACGTATAACGTATAACGTTTAACGTATAACGTATAACGTATAACGTATAACGTATAACGTATAACGTATAACGTATAACGTATAACGTATAACGTATAACGT
This sequence comes from Ptiloglossa arizonensis, assembly GCF_051014685.1. NCBI lineage: Eukaryota > Metazoa > Arthropoda > Insecta > Hymenoptera > Colletidae > Ptiloglossa > Ptiloglossa arizonensis. Next base: position 759,289 of record NW_027478598.1, on the reverse strand, counting down.
ATAACGTATAACGTATAACGTATAACGTATAACGTATAACGTATAACGTATAACGTATAACGAATAACGTATAACGTATAACGTATAACGAATAACGTATAACGTATAACGTATAACGTATGACGTACCACGTATAAGGTATGACCTATAACGCATAACGTATAGCGTATAACGCGTAACGTATAACGTATAACGTATAACGTATAACGTATAACGTATAACGTATAACGTATAACGTATAACGTATAACGTATAACGTAGAACGTATAACGTAAAACGTGTAACGTATAACGTATAACGTATAACGTATAACGTATAACGTATAACGTATAACGAATAACGTATAACGTATAACGTGTGACGTATAACGTATAACGAATAACGTATAAAGTATAACGTATAACGTATGACGTACCACGTATAAGGTATGACCTATAACGCATAACGTATAGCGTATAACGCGTAACGTATAACGTATAACGTAAAACGTATAACGTATAACGTATAACGTATAACGTATGACGTATCACGTATAAGGTATGACCTATAACGCATTACGTATAGCGTATAACGCATAATGTATAACGTATAACGTACAACGTATAACGTATAACGTATAACGTATAACGTATCACGTATAACGTATAACGTATGACGTATCACGTATAAGGTATGACCTATAACGCATAACGTATAGCGTATAACGCCTAACGTATAACGTATAACGTATAACGTATAACGTATAACGTATAACGTATAACGTATAACGTATAACGTATAACGTATAACGTATAACGTATAACGTATAACGTATAACGTATAACGTATAACGTATAACGTATAACGTATAACGTATAACGTATAACGTATAACTTATAACGTAAAACGTATTACATATTACGTATAACGAGTAACGTATAAGGTATAACGTATAACGTATAACGTATAACGTATAACGTATAACGTATAACGTATAACGTATAACGTATAACGTATAACGTATAACGTATAACGTATAACGTATAACGTATAACGTATAACGTAAAACGTATAACGTATAACGTATAACGTATAACGTATAACGTATAACGTATAACGTATAACGTATAACGTATAACTTATAACGTATAACGTATAACGTATAACGTATAACGTGTAACGTATAACGTATAACGTATAACGTATAACGTATAACGTATAACGTATAACGTATAACGTGTAACGTATAACGTATAACGTATAACGTATAACGTATAACGTATAACGTATAACGTATAACGTATAACGTATAACGTATAACGAATAACGTATAACGTATAACGTATAACGTATGTCGTACCACGTATAAGGTATGACCTATAACGCATAACGTATAGCGTATAACGCGTAACGTATAACGTATAACGTATAACGTATAACGTATAACGCATAACGTATAACGAATAACGTATAACGTATAACGTGTAACGTATAACGTACAACGTATAACGTATAACGTATAACGTATAACGTATAACGTATAACGAATAACGTATAACGTATAACGTGTGACGTATAACGTATAACGAATAACGTATAAAGTATAACGTATAACGTATGACGTACCACGTATAAGGTATGACCTATAACGCATAACGTATAGCGTATAACGCGTAACGTATAACGTATAACGTAAAACGTATAACGTATAACGTATAACGTATAACGTATAACGTATAACGTATAACGTATAACGTATAACGTATAACGTATAACGTATAACGTATAACGTATAACGTATAACGTAAAACGTATAACGTATGACGTATCACGTATAAGGTATGACCTATAACGCATTACGTATAGCGTATAACGCATAATGTATAACGTATAACGTATAACGTATAACGTATAACTTATAACGTATAATGTATAACGTATAACGTATAACGTATAACGTAAAACGTATAACGTATAACGTATAACGTATGACGTATCACGTATAAGGTATGACCTATAACGCATTACGTATAGCGTATAACGCATAATGTATAACGTATAACGTATAACGTATAACGTATAACTTATAACGTATAACGTATAACGTATAACGTATAACGTATAACGTATAACGCATTACGTATAGCGTATAACGCATAATGTATAACGTATAACTTATAACGTATAACGTAAAACGTATAATGTATAACGTATAACGTATAACTTATAACGTAAAACGTATTACATATTACGTATAACGAGTAACGTATAACGTATAACGTATAACGTATAACGTGTAACGTATAACGTATAACGTATAACGTATAACGTATAACGTATAACGTATAACGTATAACGTATAACGTATAACGTATAACGAATAACGTATAACGTATAACGTATAACGTATGTCGTACCACGTATAAGGTATGACCTATAACGCATAACGTATAGCGTATAACGCGTAACGTATAACGTATAACGTATAACGTATAACGTATAACGCATAACGTATAACGAATAACGTATAACGTATAACGTGTAACGTATAACGTACAACGTATAACGTATAACGTATAACGTATAACGTATAACGTATAACGAATAACGTATAACGTATAACGTGTGACGTATAACGTATAACGAATAACGTATAAAGTATAACGTATAACGTATGACGTACCACGTATAAGGTATGACCTATAACGCATAACGTATAGCGTATAACGCGTAACGTATAACGTATAACGTAAAACGTATAACGTATAACGTATAACGTATAACGTATGACGTATCACGTATAAGGTATGACCTATAACGCATTACGTATAGCGTGTAACGCATAATGTATAACGTATAACGTATAACGTATAACGTATAACTTATAACGTAAAACGTATAACGTATAACGTATAACGTATAACGTATAACGTATAACGTATAACGTATAACGTATAACGTATAACGTATAACGTATAACGTATAACGTATAACGTATAACGTATAACGTATAACGTATAACGTATAACGTATAACGTATAACGTATAACGTTTAACGTATAACGTAAAACGTATAATGTATAACGTATAACGTATAACGTATAACGTATAACGTACAACGTTTAACGTATAACGCATATCGTATAACGTATAACGTATAACGTATAACGTTTAACGTATAACGTGTGACGTATAACGTATAACGTATAACGTATAACGTATAACGTATAACGAATAACGTATAACGTATAACGTATAACGTATAACGTATAACGTACAACGTATAACGTACAACGTATAACGTACAACGTATAACGTATAACGCATAACGTATAACGCATAACGTATAACGCATAACGTATAGCGTATAACGTATAACGTATAACGTATAACGTATAACGTATAACGTATAACGTTTAACGTATAACGTATAACGTATAACGTATAACGTATAACGTATAACGTATAACGTATAACGTATAACGTATAACGTATAACGTATAACGTATAACGTATAACGTATAACGTATAACGTATAACGTATAACGTATAACGTATAACGAATAACGTATAACGTATAACGTATAACGAATAACGTATAACGTATAACGTATAACGTATGACGTACCACGTATAAGGTATGACCTATAACGCATAACGTATAGCGTATAACGCGTAACGTATAACGTATAACGTATAACGTATAACGTATAACGTATAACGTATAACGTATAACGTATAACGTATAACGTATAACGTATAACGTATAACGTAAAACGTATAACGTATAACGTATAACGTATAACGTATAACGTATAACGTATAACGTATAACGTATAACGTATAACGTATAACGTATAACGTATAACGTATAACGTATAACGTATAACGTATAACGTATAACGTATAACGTATAACGTATAACGTTTAACGTATAACGTATAACGTATAACGTATGACGTACCACGTATAAGGTATGACCTATAACGCATAACGTATAGCGTATAACGCGTAACGTATAACGTATAACGTATAACGTATAACGTATAACGTATAACGTATAACGTATAACGTATTACGTATAACGTATAACGTGTAACGCATAACGTACAACGTATAACGTATAACGTATAACGTATAACGTATAACGTATAACGAATAACGTATAACGTATAACGTGTGACGTATAACGTATAACGAATAACGTATAACGTATAACGTATAACGTATGACGTACCACGTATAAGGTATGACCTATAACGCATAACGTATAGCGTATAACGCGAAACGTATAACGTATAACGTAAAACGTATAACGTATAACGTATAACGTATAACGTATGACGTATCACGTATAAGGTATGACCTATAACGCATTACGTATAGCGTATAACGCATAATGTATAACGTATAACGTATAACGTATAACGTATAACTTATAACGTAAAACGTATAACGTATAACGTATAACGTATAACGTATAACGTATAACGTATAACGTATAACGTATAACGTATAACGTATAACGTATAACGTATAACGTATAACGTATAACGTATAACGTATAACGTATAACGTATAACGTTTAACGTATAACGTATAACGTATAACGTATAACGTTTAACGTATAACGTAAAACGTATAATGTATAACGTATAACGTATAACGTATAACGTATAACGTACAACGATTAACGTATAACGCATATCGTATAACGTATAACGTATAACGTATAACGTTTAACGTATAACGTGTGACGTATAACGTATAACGTATAACATATAACGTATAACGTATAACGCATTACGTATAGCGTATAACGCATAATGTATAACGTATAACTTATAACGTATAACGTAAAACGTATAATGTATAACGTACAACGTATAACTTATAACGTAAAACGTATTACATATTACGTATAACGAGTAACGTATAACGTATAACGTATAACGTATAACGTGAAACGTATAACGTATAACGTATAACGTATAACGTATAACGTATAGCGTATAACGTATAACGTATAACGTATAACGTATAACGTATAACGTATAACGAATAACGTATAACGTATAACGTATAACGTATGACGTACCACGTATAAGGTATGACCTATAACGCATAACGTATAGCGTATAACGCGTAACGTATAACGTATAACGTATAACGTATAACGTATAACGTATAACGTATAACGTATAACGTGTAACGTATAACGTATAACGTATAACGTGTAACGTATAACGTACAACGTATAACGTATAACGTATAACGTATAACGTATAACGTATAACGAATAACGTATAACGTATAACGTGTGACGTATAACGTATAACGAATAACGTATAACGTATAACGTATAACGTATGACGTACCACGTATAAGGTATGACCTATAACGCATAACGTATAGCGTATAACGCGTAACGTATAACGTATAACGTAAAACGTATAACGTATAACGTATAACGTATAACGTATGACGTATCACGTATAAGGTATGACCTATAACGCATTACGTATAGCGTATAACGCATAATGTATAACGTATAACGTATAACGTATAACGTATAACTTATAACGTAAAACGTATAACGTATAACGTATAACGTATAACGTATAACGTATAACGTATAACGTATAACGTATAACGTATAACGTATAACGTATAACGTATAACGTATAACGTATAACGTATAACGTATAACGTATAACGTATAACGTATAACGTATAACGTATAACGTATAACGTTTAACGTATAACGTAAAACGTATAATGTATAACGTATAACGTATAACGTATAACGTATAACGTACAACGTTTAACGTATAACGCATTTCGTATAACGTATAACGTATATCGTATAACGTATAACGTATAACGAATAACGTATAACGTATAACGTGTGACGTATAACGTATAACGAATAACGTATAACATATAACGTATAACGTATGACGTACCACGTATAAGGTATGACCTATAACGCATTACGTATAGCGTATAACGCATAATGTATAACGTATAACGTATAACGTATAACGTATAACGTATAACTTATAACGTAAAACGTATAACGTATAACGTATAACGTATAACGTATAACGTATAACGTATAACGTATAACGTATAACGTATAACGTATAACGTATAACGTATAACGTATAACGTATAACGTATAACGTATAACGTATAACGTATAACGTATAACGTATAACGTATAACGTATAACGTATAACGTATAACGTATAACGTATAACGTATAACGTATAACGCATAACGTATAATGCATAACGTATAATGTATAACGTGTAACGTATAACGTATAGCGTATAACGTATAACGTATTACATATTACATATAACGTATAACGTACAACGTATAACGTATAACATATAACGTGTAACGTTTAACGTATAACGTATAATGTATTACATATTACATATAACGTATAACGTACTACGTATAACGTATAACGTATAACATATAACGTCTAACGTTTAACGTATAACGTACAACGTATAACGTATAACGTATAACGTATAACGTATCACGTATAACGTATAACGTATGACGTATCACGTATAAGGTATGACCTATAACGCATAACGTATAGCGTATAACGCCTAACGTATAACGTATAACGTATACCGTATAACGTATAACGTATAACGTATAACGTATAACGTATAACGTATAACGTATAACGTATAACGTATAACGTATAACGTATAACGTATAACGTATAACGTATAACGTATAACGTATAACGTATAACGTATAACGTATAACGTATACCGTATAACGTATAACGTATAACTTATAACGTATAACGTATAACGTATAACGTGTAACGTATAACGTATAACGTAAAACGTATTACGTATTACGTATAACGTATAACGTATCACGTATAACGTATAACGTATGACGTATCACGTATAAGGTATGACCTATAACGCATAACGTATAGCGTATAACGCATAACGTATAACGTATAACGTATAACGTATAACGTATAACGTATAACGTATAACGTATAACGTATAACGTATAACGTATAACGTATAACGTATAACGTATAACGTATAACGTATAACGTATAACGTATAACGTATAACGTATAACGTATAACGTATAACGTATACCGTATAACGTATAACGTATAACTTATAACGTATAACGTATAACGTATAACGTGTAACGGATAACGTATAACGTAAAACGTATTACGTATTACGTATAACCTATAACGTCTAACGTATAACGTATAACGTATAACGTGTAACGTATAACGTATAACGTATAACGTATAACGTATAACGTATAACGTATAACGTATAACGTATAACGCATAACGTATAATGCATAACGTATAATGTATAACGTGTAACGTATAACGTATAGCGTATAACGTATAACGTATTACATATTACATATAACGTATAACGTACAACGTATAACGTATAACATATAACGTCTAACGTTTAACGTATAACGTATAATGTATTACATATTACATATAACGTATAACGTACTACGTATAACGTATAACGTATAACATATAACGTCTAACGTTTAACGTATAACGTACAACGTATAACGTATAACGTATAACGTATAACGTATCACGTATAACGTATAACGTATGACGTATCACGTATAAGGTATGACCTATAACGCATAACGTATAGCGTATAACGCCTAACGTATAACGTATAACGTATAACGTATAACGTATAACGTATAACGTATAACGTATAACGTATAACGTATAACGTATAACGTATAACGTATAACGTATAACGTATAACGTATAACGTATAACGTATAACGTATAACGTATAACGTATAACGTATAACGTATAACGTATAACGTATAACGTATAACGTATAACGTATAACGTATAACGTATAACGTATAACGTATAACGTATACCGTATAACGTATAACGTATAACTTATAACGTATAACGTGTAACGTATAACGTATAACGTAAAACGTATTACGTATTACGTATAACGTATAACGTATCACGTATAACGTATAACGTATGACGTATCACGTATAAGGTATGACCTATAACGCATAACGTATAGCGTATAACGCATAACGTATAACGTATAACGTATAACGTATAACGTATAACGTATAACGTATAACGTATAACGTATAACGTATAACGTATAACGTATAACGTATAACGTATAACGTATAACGTATAACGTATAACGTATAACGTATAACGTATAACGTATAACGTATAACGTATAACGTATAACGTATAACGTATAACGTATAACGTATAACGTATAACGTATAACGTATAACGTATAACGTATAACGTATAACGTATAACGTATAACGTATAACGTACAACGTTTAACGTATAACGCATATCGTATAACGTATAACGTATAACGTATAACGTTTAACGTATAACGTGTGACGTATAACGTATAACGTATAACATATAACGTATAACGTACAACGAATAACGTATAACGTATAACGTATAACGTATAACGTATAACGTACAACGTATAACGTACAACGTATAACGTACAACGTATAACGTATAACGCATAACGTATAACGCATAACGTATAACGCATAACGTATAGCGTATAACGTATAACGTATAACGTATAACGTATAACGTTTAACGTATAACGCATAACGTATAGCGTATAACGTATAACGTATAACGTATAACGTATAACGTATAACGTAAAACGTATTACGTATTACGTATAACCTATAACGTCTAACGTATAACGTATAACGTATAACGTATAGCGCATAACGTATAACGTATAACGTATTACGTTTAACCTGTAACGTCCAACGTATAACATATAACGTATACCGTATAACGTATAACGTATAACTTATAACGTATAACGTATAACGTATAACGTGTAACGTATAACGTATAACGTAAAACGTATTACGTATTACGTATAACCTATAACGTCTAACGTATATAGTATAACGTATAACGTATAACGTATAACGTATAACGTATAACGTATAACGTATAACGTATAACGTATAACGTATAACGTATAACGTATATCGTATAACGTATAACGTATAACGTATAACGTATAACGTATAAGGCATAACGTATACCGTATAACGTCTAACGTATAACGTATAACGTATAACGTATAGCGCATAACGTATAACGTATAACGTATTACGTTTAACCTGTAACGTCCAACGTATAACGTATAACGTATACCGTATACCGTATAACGTATAACGTATAACTTATAACGTATAACGTATAACGTATAACGTGTAACGTATAACGTATAACGTAAAACGTATTACGTATTACGTATAACCTATAACGTCTAACGTATATAGTATTATGTATAACGTATAACGTATAACGTATAACGTATAACGTATAACGTATAACGTATAACGTATAACGTATAACGTATAACGTATAACGTATAACGCATAACGTATAACGCATAACGTATAACGTATAACGTGTAACGTATAACGTATAGCGTATAACGTATAACGTATTACATATTACATATAACGTATAACGTACAACGTATAACGTATAACGTATAACGTATAACGTATAACGTATAACGTATAACGTATAACGTATAACGCATAACGTATAATGCATAACGTATAACGTATAACGTGTAACGTATGACGTATCACGTATAAGGTATGACCTATAACGCATTACGTATAGCGTATAACGCATAATGTATAACGTATAACGTATAACGTATAACGTATAACTTATAACGTATAACGTATAACGTATAACGTATAACGTATAACGTATAACGCATTACGTATAGCGTATAACGCATAATGTATAACGTATAACTTATAACGTATAACGTAAAACGTATAATGTATAACGTATAACGTATAACGTATAACTTATAACGTAAAACGTATTACATATTACGTATAACGAGTAACGTATAACGTATAACATATAACGTATAACGTGTAACGTATAACGTATAACGTATAACGTATAACGTATAACGTATAACGTATAACGTTTAACGTATAACGTAAAACGTATAATGAATATCGTATAACGTATAACGTATAACGTATAACGTACAACGTTTAACGTATAACGCATATCGTATAACGTATAACGTATAACGTATAACGTATAACGTACAACGTATAACGTATAACGCATAACGTATAACGTACAACGTTTAACGTATAACGCATATCGTATAACGTATAACGTATAACGTATAACGTTTAACGTATAACGTGTGACGTATAACGTATAACGTATAACATATAACGTATAACGTATAACGAATAACGTATAACGTATAACGTATAACGTATAACGTATAACGTATAACGTACAACGTATAACGTACAACGTATAACGTACAACGTATAACGTATAACGCATAACGTATAACGCATAACGTATAACGCATAACGTATAGCGTATAACGTATAACGTATAACGTATAACGTATAACGTATAACGTATAACGTATAACGCATTACGTATAGCGTATAACGCATAATGTATAACGTATAACTTATAACGTATAACGTAAAACGTATAATGTATAACGTATAACGTATAACGTATAACTTATAACGTAAAACGTATTACATATTACGTATAACGAGTAACGTATAACGTATAACATATAACGTATAACGTGTAACGTATAACGTATAACGTATAACGTATAACGTATAACGTATAACGTATAACGTTTAACGTATAACGTAAAACGTATAATGAATATCGTATAACGTATAACGTATAACGTATAACGTACAACGTTTAACGTATAACGCATATCGTATAACGTATAACGTATAACGTATAACGTATAACGTACAACGTATAACGTATAACGCATAACGTATAACGTACAACGTTTAACGTATAACGCATATCGTATAACGTATAACGTATAACGTATAACGTTTAACGTATAACGTGTGACGTATAACGTATAACGTATAACATATAACGTATAACGTATAACGAATAACGTATAACGTATAACGTATAACGTATAACGTATAACGTATAACGTACAACGTATAACGTACAACGTATAACGTACAACGTATAACGTATAACGCATAACGTATAACGCATAACGTATAACGCATAACGTATAGCGTATAACGTATAACGTATAACGTATAACGTACAACGTTTAACGTATAACGCATATCGTATAACGTATAACGTATAACGTATAACGTATAACGTACAACGTATAACGTATAACGCATAACGTATAACGCATAACGTATAACGCATAACGTATAGCGTATAACGTATAACGTATAACGTATAACGTATAACGTTTAACGTATAACGTATAACGTATAACGTATAACGTATAACGTATAACGTATAACGTATAACGTATAACGTATAACGTACAACGTATAACGTACAACGTATAACGTACAACGTATAACGTATAACGCATAACGTATAACGCATAACGTATAACGCATAACGTATAGCGTATAACGTATAACGTATAACGTATAACGTATAACGTTTAACGTATAACGTATAAGGTATGACCTATAACGCATAACGTATAGCGTATAACGCATTACGTATAGCGTATAACGCATAATGTATAACGTATAACGTATAACGTATAACGTATAACGTATAACGTATAACGTTTAACGTATAACGTATAACGTATAACGTATAACGTATAACGTATAACGTATAACGAATAACGTATAACGTATAACGTATAACGAATAACGTATAACGTATAACGTATAACGTATGACGTACCACGTATAAGGTATGACCTATAACGCATAACGTATAGCGTATAACGCGTAACGTATAACGTATAATGTATAACGTATAACGTATAACGTATAACGTATAACGTATAACGTATAACGTATAACGTATAACGTATAACGTATAACGTATAACGTATAACGTATAACGTACTACGTATAACGTATAACGTATAACATATAACGTCTAACGTTTAACGTATAACGTACAACGTATAACGTATAACGTATAACGTATAACGTATCACGTATAACGTATAACGTATGACGTATCACGTATAAGGTATGACCTATAACGCATAACGTATAGCGTATAACGCATAACGTATAACGTATAACGTATAACGTATAACGTATAACGTATAACGTATAACGTATAACGTATAACGTATAACGTATAACGTACAACGTATAACGTATAACGTACAACGTATAACGTATAACGTATAACGTATAACGTATAACGTATAACGTATAACGTATAACGTATAACGTATAACGTATAACGTATAACGTATAACGTATAACGTATAACGTATAACGTATAACGTATACCGTATACCGTATAACGTATAACGTATAACTTATAACGTACAACGTATATCGTATAACGTATAACGTATAACGTATAACGTATAACGTATAACGTATAACGTGTAACGTATAACGTATAACGTATAACGTGTAACGTATAACGTACAACGTATAACGTATAACGTATAACGTATAACGTATAACGTATAACGTATAACGTATAACGTATAACGAATAACGTACTACGTATAACGTGTGACGTATAACGTATAACGAATAACGTATAACGTATAACGTATAACGTATGACGTACCACGTATAAGGTATGACCTATAACGCATAACGTATAGCGTATAACGCGTAACGTATAACGTATAACGTAAAACGTATAACGTATAACGTATAACGTATAACGTATGACGTATCACGTATAAGGTATGACCTATAACGCATTACGTATAGCGTATAACGCATAATGTATAACGTATAACGTATAACGTATAACGTATAACTTATAACGTAAAACGTATAACATATAACGTATAACGTATAACGTATAACGTATAACGTATAACGTATAACGTATAACGTATAACGTATAACGTATAACGTATAACGTATAACGTATAACGTGTAACGTATAACGTATAACGTATAACCTATAACGTCTAACGTATAACGTATAACGTATAACGTATAACGTATAACTTATAACGTATAACGTATAACGTATAACGTGTAACGTATAACGTATAACGTAAAACGTATTACGTATTACGTATAACCTATAACGTCTAACGTATAACGTATAACGTATAACGTATAACGTATAACGTATAACGTATAACGTATAACGTATAACGTATAACGCATAACGTATAACGTATAACGTATAACGCATAACGTATAACGTATAACGTGTAACGTATAACGTATAGCGTATAACGTAGAACGTATTACATATTGCATATAACGTATAACGTACAACGTATAACGTATAACATATAACGTCTAACGTTTAACGTATAACGTATAACGTATTACATATTACATATAACGTATAACGTACAACGTATAACGTATAACGTATAACATATAACGTCTAACGTTTAACGTATAACGTACAACGTATAACGTATAACGTATAACGTGTAACGTATAACGTATAACGTATAACGTATAACGTATAACGTATAACGTATAACATATAACGTATAACGTATAACGCATAACGAATAACGCATAACGTATAACGTATAACGTGTAACGTATAACGTATAGCGTATAACTTATAACGTATTACATATTACATATAACGTATAACGTACAACGTATAACGTATAACATATAACGTCTAACGTTTAACGTATAACGTATAACGTATTACATATTACATATAACGTATAACGTACAACGTATAACGTATAACGTATAACGTATACCGTATAACGTATAACGTATAACTTATAACGTATAACGTATAACGTATAACGTGTAACGTAAAACGTATATCGTAAAACGTATTACGTATTACGTATAACCTATAACGTATAACGTATAACGTATAACGTATAACGTATAACGTATAACGTATAACGTATAACGTATAACGTATAACGTATAACGTATAACGTATAACGTATAACGTATAACGTATAACGTTTAACGTATACCGTATAACGTATAACGTATAACTTATAACGGATAACGTATAACGTATAACGTGTAACGTGTAACGTATAACGTATAACGTGTAACGTATAACGTATAACGTAAAACGTATTACGTATTACGTATAACCTATAACGTCTAACGTATAACGTATAACGAATAACGTATAGCGCATAACGTATAACGTATAACGTATTACGTTTAACATGTAACGTCCAACGTATAACGTATAACGTATACCGTATAACGTATAACGTATAACTTATAACGTATAACGTATAACGTATAACGTATAACGTGTAACGTATAACGTATAACGTAAAACGTATTACGTATTACGTATAACCTATAACGTCTAACGTATATAGTATTACGTATAGCGTATAACGTATAACGTATAACGTATAACGTATAACGTATAACGTATATCGTATAACGTATAACGTATAACGTATAACGTATAACGTATAAGGCATAACGTATACCGTATAATGTATAACGTCAAACGTATAACGTATAACGTATAACGTATAACGTATAACGCATAACGTATAACGTATAACGTATAACGCATAACGTATAACGTATAACGTTTAACGTATAACGTATAACGTATAACGTATAACGTATAACGTATAACGTATAACGTATAACGTATAACGTATAACGTACAACGTATAACGTATAACGTATATCGTATAACGTATAACGTATAACGTATAACGTTTAACGTATAACGTATAACGTATAACGTATAACGTATAATGTATAACGTATAACGTATAACGTATAACGTACAACGTATAACGTATAACGTATATCGTATAACGTATAACGTATAACGTATAACGTTTAACGTATAACGTATAACGTATAACGCATAACGTATAACGTATAACGTGTAACGTATAACGTATAGCGTATAACGTATAACATATTACATATTACATATAACGTATAACGTACAACGTATAACGTATAACGTATAATGTATAACGTATAACGTATGACGTATCACGTATAAGGTATGACCTATAACGCATAACGTATAGCGTATAACGCATAACGTATAACGTATAACGTATAACGTATATCGTATAACGTATAACGTATAACGTATAACGTATAACGTATAACGTATAACGTATAACGTATAACGTATATCCTATAACGCATAGCGTATAACGTATAACGTATATCGTATAACGTATAACGTATAACGTATAACGTATAACG
Organism: Ptiloglossa arizonensis; assembly: GCF_051014685.1. NCBI lineage: Eukaryota > Metazoa > Arthropoda > Insecta > Hymenoptera > Colletidae > Ptiloglossa > Ptiloglossa arizonensis. Next base: position 744,030 of record NW_027478598.1, on the reverse strand, counting down.
TATCACGTATAACGTATAACGCATAATGTATACCGTATAACGTATAACGTCAAACGTATAACGTATAACGTATAACGTATAACGTATAACGCATAACGTATAACGTATAAGATATAACGTATGACGTATCACGTATAAGGTATGACCTATAACGCATAACGTATAGCGTATAACGCATAACGTATAACGTATAACGTATAACGTATAGCGTATAACGTATAACGTATAACGTATAACGTATAACGTATAACGTATAACGTATAACGTATAACGTATAACGTATAACGTATAACGTATAACGTATAACGTATAACGTATAACGTATACCGTATAACGTATAACGTATAACTTATAACGTATAACGTATAACGTATAACGTGTAACGTATAACGTATAACGTATAACCTATAACGTCTAACGTATAACGTATAACGTATAACGTATAACGTATAACTTATAACGTATAACGTATAACGTATAACGTGTAACGTATAACGTATAACGTAAAACGTATTACGTATTACGTATAACCTATAACGTCTAACGTATAACGTATAACGTATAACGTATAACGTATAACGTATAACGTATAACGTATAACGTATAACGTATAACGCATAACGTATAACGTATAACGTATAACGCATAACGTATAACGTATAACGTGTAACGTATAACGTATAGCGTATAACGTAGAACGTATTACATATTGCATATAACGTATAACGTACAACGTATAACGTATAACATATAACGTCTAACGTTTAACGTATAACGTATAACGTATTACATATTACATATAACGTATAACGTACAACGTATAACGTATAACGTATAACATATAACGTCTAACGTTTAACGTATAACGTACAACGTATAACGTATAACGTATAACGTGTAACGTATAACGTATAACGTATAACGTATAACGTATAACGTAAAACGTATAACATATAACGTATAACGTATAACGCATAACGTATAACGCATAACGTATAACGTATAACGTGTAACGTATAACGTATAGCGTATAACTTATAACGTATTACATATTACATATAACGTATAACGTACAACGTATAACGTATAACATATAACGTCTAACGTTTAACGTATAACGTATAACGTATTACATATTACATATAACGTATAACGTACAACGTATAACGTATAACGTATAACGTATACCGTATAACGTATAACGTATAACTTATAACGTATAACGTATAACGTATAACGTGTAACGTAAAACGTATATCGTAAAACGTATTACGTATTACGTATAACCTATAACGTATAACGTATAACGTATAACGTATAACGTATAACGTATAACGTATAACGTATAACGTATAACGTATAACGTATAACGTATAACGTATAACGTATAACGTATAACGTTTAACGTATACCGTATAACGTATAACGTATAACTTATAACGGATAACGTATAACGTATAACGTGTAACGTGTAACGTATAACGTATAACGTGTAACGTATAACGTATAACGTAAAACGTATTACGTATTACGTATAACCTATAACGTCTAACGTATAACGTATAACGTATAACGTATAGCGCATAACGTATAACGTATGACGTATTACGTTTAACCTGTAACGTCCAACGTATAACGTATAACGTATACCGTATAACGTATAACGTATAACTTATAACGTATAACGTATAACGTATAACGTATAACGTGTAACGTATAACGTATAACGTAAAACGTATTACGTATTACGTATAACCTATAACGTCTAACGTATATAGTATTACGTATAGCGTATAACGTATAACGTATAACGTATAACGTATAACGTATAACGTATATCGTATAACGTATAACGTATAACGTATAACGTATAACGTATAAGGCATAACGTATACCGTATAATGTATAACGTCAAACGTATAACGTATAACGTATAACGTATAACGTATAACGCATAACGTATAACGTATAACGTATAACGCATAACGTATAACGTATAACGTTTAACGTATAACGTATAACGTATAACGTATAACGTATAACGTATAACGTATAACGTATAATGTATAACGTATAACGTACAACGTATAACGTATAACGTATATCGTATAACGTATAACGTATAACGTATAACGTTTAACGTATAACGTATAACGTATAACGTATAACGTATAATGTATAACGTATAACGTATAACGTATAACGTACAACGTATAACGTATAACGTATATCGTATAACGTATAACGTATAACGTATAACGTTTAACGTATAACGTATAACGTATAACGCATAACGTATAACGTATAACGTGTAACGTATAACGTATAGCGTATAACGTATAACATATTACATATTACATATAACGTATAACGTACAACGTATAACGTATAACGTATAATGTATAACGTATAACGTATGACGTATCACGTATAAGGTATGACCTATAACGCATAACGTATAGCGTATAACGCATAACGTATAACGTATAACGTATAACGTATATCGTATAACGTATAACGTATAACGTATAACGTATAACGTATAACGTATAACGTATAACGTATAACGTATATCCTATAACGCATAGCGTATAACGCATAACGTATATCGTATAACGTATAACGTATAACGTATAACGTATCACGTATAACGTATAACGCATAATGTATACCGTATAACGTATAACGTCAAACGTATAACGTATAACGTATAACGTATAACGTATAACGCATAACGTATAACGTATAAGATATAACGTATGACGTATCACGTATAAGGTATGACCTATAACGCATAACGTATAGCGTATAACGCATAACGTATAACGTATAACGTATAACGTATAGCGTATAACGTATAACGTATAACGTATAACGTATAACGTATAACGTATAACGTATAACGTATAACGTATAACGTATAACGTATAACGTATAACGTATAACGTATAACGTATAACGTATACCGTATAACGTATAACGTATAACTTATAACGTATAACGTATAACGTATAACGTGTAACGTATAACGTATAACGTATAACCTATAACGTCTAACGTATAACGTATAACGTATAACGTATAACGTATAACTTATAACGTATAACGTATAACGTATAACGTGTAACGTATAACGTATAACGTAAAACGTATTACGTATTACGTATAACCTATAACGTCTAACGTATAACGTATAACGTATAACGTATAACGTATAACGTATAACGTATAACGTATAACGTATAACGTATAACGCATAACGTATAACGTATAACGTATAACGCATAACGTATAACGTATAACGTGTAACGTATAACGTATAGCGTATAACGTAGAACGTATTACATATTGCATATAACGTATAACGTACAACGTATAACGTATAACATATAACGTCTAACGTTTAACGTATAACGTATAACGTATTACATATTACATATAACGTATAACGTACAACGTATAACGTATAACGTATAACATATAACGTCTAACGTTTAACGTATAACGTACAACGTATAACGTATAACGTATAACGTGTAACGTATAACGTATAACGTATAACGTATAACGTATAACGTATAACGTATAACGTATAACATATAACGTATAACGTATAACGCATAACGTATAACGCATAACGTATAACGTATAACGTGTAACGTATAACGTATAGCGTATAACTTATAACGTATTACATATTACATATAACGTATAACGTACAACGTATAACGTATAACATATAACGTCTAACGTTTAACGTATAACGTATAACGTATTACATATTACATATAACGTATAACGTACAACGTATAACGTATAACGTATAACGTATACCGTATAACGTATAACGTATAACTTATAACGTATAACGTATAACGTATAACGTGTAACGTAAAACGTATATCGTAAAACGTATTACGTATTACGTATAACCTATAACGTCTAACGTATAACGTATAACGTATAACGTATAACGCATAACGTATAACGCATAACGTATAACGTATAACGTGTAACGTATAACGTATAGCGTATAACGTATAACGTATTACATATTACATATTACATATAACGTATAACGTACAACGTATAACGTATAACATATAACGTTTAACGTTTAACGTATAACGTATAACGTATTACATATTACATATAACGTATAACGTACAACGTATAACGTATAACGTATAACATATAACGTCTAACGTTTTACGTATAACGTACAACGTATAACGTATAACGTATAACGTATAACGTATCACGTATAACGTATAACGTATGACTTATCACGTATAAGGTATGACCTATAACGCATAACGTATAGCGTATAACGCATAACGTATAACGTATAACGTATAACGTATAACGTATAACGTATAACGTATAACGTATAACGTATAACGTATAACGTATAACGTATAACGTATAACGAATAACGTATAACGTATAACGTATAACGTATAACGTATAACGTATAACGTATAACGTATAACGTATAACGTATAACGTATAACGTATAACGTATAACGTATAACGTATAACGTATAACGTATAACGTATACCGTATAACGTATAACGTATAACATATAACGTATAACGTATAACGTATAACGTGTAACGTATAACGTATAACGTAAAACGTATTACGTATTACGTATAACCTATAACGTCTAACGTATAACGTATAACGTATAACGTATAACGTATAACGTATAACGTATAACGTATAACGTATAACGTATAACGTATAACGTATAACGTATAACGTATAACGTATAACGTATAACGTATAACGTACAACGCATAACGTATAACGCATAACGTATAACGTATAACGTGTGATGTATAACGTATAGCGTATAACGTATAACGTATTACATATTACATATAACGTATAACGTACAACGTATAACGTATAACGTATAACGTATAACGTATAACGTATCACGTATAACGTATAACGTATGACGTATCACGTATAAGGTATGACCTATAACGCATAACGTATAGCGTATAACGCATAACGTATAACGTATAACGTATAACGTATAACGTGTAACGTATAACGTATAACGTATAACGTATAACGTATAACGTATAACGTATAACGTATAACGTATAACGTATAACGTATAACGTATAACGTATAACGTATAACGTATAACGTATAACGTATAACGTATAACGTATAACGTATACCGTATAACGTATAACGTATAACTTATAACGTATAACGTATAACGTATAACGTGTAACGTATAACGTATAACGTAAAACGTATTACGTATTACGTATAACCTATAACGTCTAACGTATAACGTATAACGTATAACGTATAACGCATAACGTATAACGTATAACGTATTACGTTTAACCTGTAACGTCCAACGTATAACGTATAACGTATACCGTATAACGTATAACGTATAACGTATAACGTATAACGTATAACGTATACCGTATAACGTATAACGTATAACTTATAACGTATAACGTATAACGTATAACGTGTAACGTATAACGTATAACGTATAACCTATAACGTCTAACGTATAACGTATAACGTATAACGTATAACGTATAACTTATAACGTATAACGTATAACGTATAACGTGTAACGTATAACGTATAACGTAAAACGTATTACGTATTACGTATAACCTATAACGTCTAACGTATAACGTATAACGTATAACGTATAACGTATAACGTATAACGTATAACGTATAACGTATAACGTATAACGCATAACGTATAACGTATAACGTATAACGCATAACGTATAACGTATAACGTGTAACGTATAACGTATAGCGTATAACGTAGAACGTATTACATATTGCATATAACGTATAACGTACAACGTATAACGTATAACATATAACGTCTATCGTTTAACGTATAACGTATAACGTATTACATATTACATATAACGTATAACGTACAACGTATAACGTATAACGTATAACATATAACGTCTAACGTTTAACGTATAACGTACAACGTATAACGTATAACGTATAACGTGTAACGTATAACGTATAACGTATTACGTATAACGTATAACGTATAACGTATAACATATAACGTATAACGTATAACGCATAACGTATAACGCATAACGTATAACGTATAACGTGTAACGTATAACGTATAGCGTCTAACTTATAACGTATTACATATTACATATAACGTATAACGTACAACGTATAACGTATAACATATAACGTCTAACGTTTAACGTATAACGTATAACGTATTACATATTACATATAACGTATAACGTATAACGTACAACGTATAACGTATAACGTATAACGTATACCGTATAACGTATAACGTATAACTTATAACGTATAACGTATAACGTATAACGTGTAACGTAAAACGTATATCGTAAAACGTATTACGTATTACGTATAACCTATAACGTCTAACGTATAACGTATAACGTATAACGTATAACGCATAACGTATAACGCATAACGTATAACGTATAACGTGTAACGTATAACGTATAGCGTATAACGTATAACGTATTACATATTACATATTACATATAACGTATAACGTACAACGTATAACGTATAACATATAACGTTTGACGTTTAACGTATAACGTATAACGTATTACATATTACATATAACGTATAACGTACAACGTATAACGTATAACGTATAACATATAACGTCTAACGTTTTACGTATAACGTACAACGTATAACGTATAACGTATAACGTATAACGTATCACGTATAACGTATAACGTATGACTTATCACGTATAAGGTATGACCTATAACGCATAACGTATAGCGTATAACGCATAACGTATAACGTATAACGTATAACGTATAACGTATAACGTATAACGTATAACGTATAACGTATAACGTATAACGTATAACGTATAACGTATAACGAATAACGTATAACGTATAACGTATAACGTATAACGTATAACGTATAACGTATAACGTATAACGTATAACGTATAACGTATAACGTATAACGTATAACGTATAACGTATAACGTATAACGTATAACGTATACCGTATAACGTATAACGTATAACATATAACGTATAACGTATAACGTATCACGTATAACGTATAACGTATGACGTATCACGTATAAGGTATGACCTATAACGCATAACGTATAGCGTATAACGCATAACGTATAACGTATAACGTATAACGTATAACGTATAACGTATAACGTATAACGTATAACGTATAACGTATAACGTATAACGTATAACGTATAACGTATAACGTATAACGTATAACGTATAACGTATAACGTATAACGTATAACGTATAACGTATAACGTATAACGTATAACGTATAACGTATAACGTATAACGTATACCGTATAACGTATAACGTATAACTTATAACGTATAACGTATAACGTATAACGTGTAACGTATAACGTATAACGTAAAACGTATTACGTATTACGTATAACCTATAACGTCTAACGTATAACGTATTACGTATAACGTATAACGTATAACGTATAACGTATAACGTATAACGTATAACGTATAACGTATAACTTGTAACGTATAACGTATAACGTATAACGTGTAACGTATAACGTATAACGTAAAACGTATTACGTATTACGTATAACCTATAACGTCTAACGTATAACGTATTACGTATAACGTATAACGTATAACGTATAACGTATAACGTATAACGTATAACGTAAAACGTATTACGTATTACGTATAACCTATAACGTCTAACGTATAACGTATTACGTATAACGTATAACGTATAACGTATAACGTATAACGTATAACGTATAACGTATAACGTATATCATATAACGTCTAACGTATAACGTATTACGTATAACGTATAACGTATAACGTATAACGTATAACGTATAACGTATAACGTATAACTTGTAACGTATAACGTATAACGTATAACGTGTAACGTATAACGTATAACGTAAAACGTATTACGTATTACGTATAACCTATAACGTCTAACGTATAACGTATTACGTATAACGTATAACGTATAACGTATAACGTATAACGTATAACGTATAACGTATAACGTATAACGTATAACGTATAACGTATAACGTATAACGAATAACGTATAACGTATAACGTATAACGTATAACGTATAACGTATAACGTATAACGCATAACGTATAACGTATAACGTATTACGTTTAACCTGTAACGTCCAACGTATAACGTATAACGTATACCGTATAACGTATAACGTATAACTTATAACGTATAACGTATAACGTATAACGTGTAACGTATAACGTATAACGTAAAACGTATTACGTATTACGTATAACCTATAACGTCTAACGTATAACGTATTACGTATAACGTATAACGTATAACGTATAACGTATAACGTATAACGTATAACGTATAACGTATATCATATAACGTATAACGTATAACGTATAACGTATAACGTATAAGGCATAACGTATACCGTATAACGTATAACGTCAAACGTATAACGTATAACGTATAACGTATAACGTATAACGCATAACGTATAACGTATAACTTATAACGCATAACGTATAACGTATAGCGTTTAACGTATAACGTATAACGTATAACGTATAACGTATAACGTATAACGTATAACGTACAACGTATAACGTATAACGTATATCGTATAACGTGTAACGTATAACGTATAACGTTTAACGTATAACGTATAACGTATAACGTATAACGTATAACGTATAACGTATAACGTATAACGTATAACGTATATCATATAACGTATAACGTATAACGTATAACGTATAACGTATAAGGCATAACGTATACCGTATAACGTATAACGTCAAACGTATAACGTATAACGTATAACGTATAACGTATAACGCATAACGTATGACGTATAACGTATAACGCATAACGTACAACGTATAACGTTTAACGTATAACGTATAACGTATAACGTATAACGTATAACGTATAACGTATAACGTACAACGTATAACGTATAACGTATATCGTATAACGTATAACGTATAACGTATAACGTTTAACGTATAACGTATAACGTATAACGTATAACGTATAACGTATAACGTATAACGTATAACGTATAACGTATAACGTATAACGTATAACGTATAACGTATACCGTATAACGTATAACGTATAACTTATAACGTATAACGTATAACGTATAACGTGTAACGTATAACGTATAACGTAAAACGTATTACGTATTACGTATAACCTATAACGTCTAACGTATAACGTATAACGTATAACGTATAACGCATAACGTATAACGTATAACGTATTACGTTTAACCTGTAACGTATAACGTATACCGTATAACGTATAACGTATAACTTGTGACGTATAACGTATAACGTATAACGTATAACGTGTAACGTGTAACGTATAACGTAAAACGTATTACGTATTACGTATAACCTATAACGTCTAACGTATAACGTATTACGTATAACGTATAACGTATAACGTATAACGTATAACGTATAACGTATAACGTATAACGTATATCATATAACGTATAACGTATAACGTATAACGTATAACGTATAAGGCATAACGTATACCGTATAACGTATAACGTCAAACGTATAACGTATAACGTATAACGTATAACGTATAACGTATAACGCATAACGTATAACGTATAACTTATAACGCATAACGTATAACGTATAACGTTTAACGTATAACGTATAACGTATAACGTATAACGTATAACGTATAACGTATAACGTATAACGTACAACGTATAACGTATAACGTATATCGTATAACGTGTAACGTATAACGTATAACGTTTAACGTATAACGTATAACGTATAACGTATAACGTATAACGTATAACGTATAACGTATAACGTATATCATATAACGTATAACGTATAACGTATAACGTATAACGTATAAGGCATAACGTATACCGTATAACGTATAACGTCAAACGTATAACGTATAACGTATAACGTATAACGTATAACGCATAACGTATGACGAATAACGTATAACGCATAACGTACAACGTATAACGTTTAACGTATAACGTATAACGTATAACGTATAACGTATAACGTATAACGTATAACGTACAACGTATAACGTATAACGTATATCGTATAACGTATAACGTATAACGTATAACGTTTAACGTATAACGTATAACGTATAACGTATAACGTATAACGTATAACGTATTACGTATAACGTATAACGAATAACGTATAACGTATAACGTATAACGTATAACGTATAACGTATAACGTATAACGTATAACGCATAACGTATAACGCATAACGTATAAAGTACAACGTGTAACGTATAACGTATAGCGTATAACGTATAACATATTACATATTACATATAACGTATAACGTACAACGTATAACGTATAACGTATAACGTATAACGTATCACGTATAACGTATAACGTATGACGTATCACGTATAAGGTATGACCTATAACGCATAACGTATAGCGTATAACGCATAACGTATAACGTATAACGTATAACGTATAACGTATAACGTATAACGCATAACGTATAACGTATAACGTATAACGCATAACGTATAACGTATAACGTTTAACGTATAACGTATAACGTATAACGTATAACGTATAACGTATAACGTATAACGTACAACGTATAACGTATAACGTATATCGTATAACGTATAACGTATAACGTATAACGTTTAACGTATAACGTGTAACGTATAAGGTATAACGTATAAGTCATGACGTATACCGTATAACGTATAACGTCAAACGTATAACGTATAACGTATAACGTATAACGTATAACGCATAACGTATAACGTATAACGTATAACGCATAACGTATAACGCATAACGTATAACGCATAACGTATAACGTACAACGTGTAACGTATAACGTATAGCGTATAACGTATAACATATTACATATTACATATAACGTATAACGTACAACCTATAACGTATAACGTATAACGTATAACGTATCACGTATAACGTATAACGTATAGCGTATAACGTATAACATATTACATATTACATATAACGTATAACGTACAACGTATAACGTATAACGTATAACGCATAACTTATAACGCATAACGTATAACGTATAACGTGTAACGTATAACGTATAGCGTATAACGTATAACGTATTACATATTACATATAACGTATAACGTACAACGTATAACGTATAACGTATAACGTATAACGTATAACGTATAACGTATAACGTATAACGCATAACGTATAATGCATAACGCATAACGTATAACGTGTAACGTATAACGTATAGCGTATAACGTATAACGTATTACATATTACATATAAAGTATAACGTACAACGTATAACGTATAACGTATAACGTATAACGTATAACGTATAACGTATAACGTATAACGTATAACGTATAACGCATAACGTATAACGCATAACGTATAAAGTACAACGTGTAACGTATAACGTATAGCGTATAACGTATAACATATTACATATTACATATAACGTATAACGTACAACGTATAACGTATAACGTATAACGTATAACGTATAACGCATAACGTATGACGTATAACGTATAACGCATAACGTACAACGTATAACGTTTAACGTATAACGTATAACGTATAACGTATAACGTATAACGTATAACGTATAACCTACAACGTATAACGTATAACGTATATCGTATAACGTATAACGTATAACGTATAACGTTTAACGTATAACGTATAACGTATAACGTATAACGTATAACGTATAACGTATTACGTATAACGTATAACGAATAACGTATAACGTATAACGTATAACGTATAACGTATAACGTATAACGTATAACGTATAACGTATAACGCATAACGTATAACGCATAACGTATAAAGTACAACGTGTAACGTATAACGTATAGCGTATAACGTATAACATATTACATATTACATATAACGTATAACGTACAACGTATAACGTATAACGTATAACGTATAACGTATCACGTATAACGTATAACGTATGACGTATCACGTATAAGGTATGACCTATAACGCATAACGTATAGCGTATAACGTATAACGCATAACGTATAACGCATAACGTATAACGTACAACGTGTAACGTATAACGTATAGCGTATAACGTATAACATATTACATATTACATATAACGTATAACGTACAACCTATAACGTATAACGTATAACGTATAACGTATCACGTATAACGTATAACGTATGACGTATCACGTATAAGGTATGACCTATAACGCATAACGTATAGCGTATAACGCATAACGTATAACGTATAACGTATAACGTATATCGTATAACGTATAACGTATAACGTATAACGTTTAACGTATAACGTATAACGTATAACGTATAACGTATAACGTATAACGTATAACGTATAACGCATAACGTATAACGCATAACGTATAAAGTACAACGTGTAACGTATAACGTATAGCGTATAACGTATAACGTATTACATATTACATATAAAGTATAACGTACAACGTATAACGTATAACGTATAACGTATAACGTATAACGTATAACGTATAACGTATAACGCATAACGTATAACGCATAACGTATAACGCATAACGTATAAAGTACAACGTGTAACGTATAACGTATAGCGTATAACGTATAACATATTACATATTACATATAACGTATAACGTACAACGTATAACGTATAACGTATAACGTATAACGTATAACGTATAACGCATAACGTATGACGTATAACGTATAACGCATAACGTACAACGTATAACGTTTAACGTATAACGTATAACGTATAACGTATAACATATTACATATTACATATAACGTATAACGTACAACGTATAACGTATAACGTATAACGTATAACGTATCACGTATAACGTATAACGTATGACGTATCACGTATAAGGTATGACCTATAACGCATAACGTATAGCGTATAACGCATAACGTATAACGTATAACGTATAACGTATAACGTATAACGTATAACGCATAACGTATAACGTATAACGTATAACGCATAACGTATAACGTATAACGTTTAACGTATAACGTATAACGTATAACGTATAACGTATAACGTATAACGTATAACGTACAACGTATAACGTATAACGTATATCGTATAACGTATAACGTATAACGTATAACGTTTAACGTATAACGTGTAACGTATAAGGTATAACGTATAAGGCATACGTATACCGTATAACGTATAACGTCAAACGTATAACGTATAACGTATAACGTATAACGTATAACGCATAACGTATAACGTATAACGTATAACGCATAACGTATAACGCATAACGTATAACGCATAACGTATAACGTACAACGTGTAACGTATAACGTATAGCGTATAACGTATAACATATTACATATTACATATAACGTATAACGTACAACCTATAACGTATAACGTATAACGTATAACGTATCACGTATAACGTATAACGTATAGCGTATAACGTATAACATATTACATATTACATATAACGTATAACGTACAACGTATAACGTATAACGTATAACGCATAACTTATAACGCATAACGTATAACGTATAACGTGTAACGTATAACGTATAGCGTATAACGTATAACGTATTACATATTACATATAACGTATAACGTACAACGTATAACGTATAACGTATAACGTATAACGTATAACGTATAACGTATAACGTATAACGCATAACGTATAATGCATAACGCATAACGTATAACGTGTAACGTATAACGTATAGCGTATAACGTATAACGTATTACATATTACATATAAAGTATAACGTACAACGTATAACGTATAACGTATAACGTATAACGTATAACGTATAACGTATAACGTATAACGTATAACGTATAACGCATAACGTATAACGCATAACGTATAAAGTACAACGTGTAACGTATAACCTATAGCGTATAACGTATAACATATTACATATTACATATAACGTATAACGTACAACGTATAACGTATAACGTATAACGTATAACGTATAACGCATAACGTATGACGTATAACGTATAACGCATAACGTACAACGTATAACGTTTAACGTATAACGTATAACGTATAACGTATAACGTATAACGTATAACGTATAACGTACAACGTATAACGTATAACGTATATCGTATAACGTATAACGTATAACGTATAACGTTTAACGTATAACGTATAACGTATAACGTATAACGTATAACGTATAACGTATTACGTATAACGTATAACGAATAACGTATAACGTATAACGTATAACGTATAACGTATAACGTATAACGTATAACGTATAACGTATAACGCATAACGTATAACGCATAACGTATAACGTATAACGTATAACGTATAACGTATAACGTATAACGTATGACGTATCACGTATAAGGTATGACCTATAACGCATAACGTATAGCGTATAACGTATAACGCATAACGTATAACGCATAACGTATAACGTACAACGTGTAACGTATAACGTATAGCGTATAACGTATAACATATTACATATTACATATAACGTATAACGTACAACCTATAACGTATAACGTATAACGTATAACGTATCACGTATAACGTATAACGTATGACGTATCACGTATAAGGTATGACCTATAACGCATAACGTATAGCGTATAACGCATAACGTATAACGTATAACGTATAACGTATATCGTATAACGTATAACGTATAACGTATAACGTTTAACGTATAACGTATAACGTATAACGTATAACGTATAACGTATAACGTATTACGTATAACGTATAACGAATAACGTATAACGTATAACGTATAACGTATAACGTATAACGTATAACGTATAACGTATAACGCATAACGTATAACGCATAACGTATAACGTACAACGTGTAACGTATAACGTATAGCGTATAACGTATAACATATTACATATTACATATAACGTATAACGTACAACGTATAACGTATAACGTATAACGTATAACGTATAACGTATAACGTATAACGTATAACGTATAACGCATAACGTATAATGCATAACGCATAACGTATAACGTGTAACGTATAACGTATAGCGTATAACGTATAACGTATTACATATTACATATAAAGTATAACGTACAACGTATAACGTATAACGTATAACGTCTAACGCATAACGTCTAACGTTTAACGTATAACGTATAACGTATTACATATTACATATAACGTATAACGTACAACGTATAACGTATAACGTATAACGTATATCGTATAACGAATAACGTATAACGTATAACGTTTAACGTATAACGTATAACGTATAACGTATAACGTATAACGTATAACGTATAACGCATAACGTATAACGCATAACGTATAACGTACAACGTGTAACGTATAACGTATAGCGTATAACGTATAACATATTACATATTACATATAACGTATAACGTACAACGTATAACGTATAACGTATAACGTATAACGTATAACGTATAACGTATAACGTATAACGTATAACGCATAACGTATAATGCATAACGCATAACGTATAACGTGTAACGTATAACGTATAGCGTATAACGTATAACGTATTACATATTACATATAAAGTATAACGTACAACGTATAACGTATAACGTATAACGTCTAACGTATAACGTATAACGTTTAACGTATAACGTATAACGTATAACGTATAACGTATAACGTATAACGTATAACGTATAACGTATAACGTACAACGTATAACGTATAACGTATATCGTATAACGTATAACGTATAACGTATAACGTTTAACGTATAACGTATAACGTATAACGTATAACGTATAACGTATAACGTATAACGCATAACGTATAACGTATAACTTATAACGCATAACGTATAACGTATAACGTTTAACGTATAACGTATAACGTATAACGTATAACGTATAACGTATAACGTATAACGTACAACGTATAACGTATAACGTATATCGTATAACGTGTAACGTATAACGTATAACGTTTAACGTATAACGTATAACGTATAACGTATAACGTATAACGTATAACGTATAACGTATAACGTATAACGTATATCATATAACGTATAACGTATAACGTATAACGTATAACGTATAAGGCATAACGTATACCGTATAACGTATAACGTCAAACGTATAACGTATAACGTATAACGTATAACGTATAACGCATAACGTATGACGTATAACGTATAACGCATAACGTACAACGTATAACGTATAACGTATATCGTATAACGTATAACGTATAACGTATAACGTTTAACGTATAACGTATAACGTATAACGTATAACGTATAACGTATAACGTATTACGTATAACGTATAACGAATAACGTATAACGTATAACGTATAACGTATAACGTATAACGTATAACGTATAACGTATAACGAATAACGTATAACGCATAACGTATAACGCATAACGTATAAAGTACAACGTGTAACGTATAACGTATAGCGTATAACGTATAACATATTACATATTACATATAACGTATAACGTACAACGTATAACGTATAACGTATAACGTATAACGTATCACGTATAACGTATAACGTATGACGTATCACGTATAAGGTATGACCTATAACGCATAACGTATAGCGTATAACGTATAACGCATAACGTATAACGCATAACGTATAACGTACAACGTGTAACGTATAACGTATAGCGTATAACGTATAACATATTACATATTACATATAACGTATATCGTACAACCTATAACGTATAACGTATAACGTATAACGTATCACGTATAACGTATAACGTATGACGTATCACGTATAAGGTATGACCTATAACGCATAACGTATAGCGTATAACGCATAACGTATAACGTATAACGTATAACGTATAACGTATATCGTATAACGTATAACGTATAACGTATAACGTTTAACGTATAACGTATAACGTATAACGTATAACGTATAACGTATAACGTATTACGTATAACGTATAACGAATAACGTATAACGTATAACGTATAACGTATAACGTATAACGTATAACGTATAACGTATAACGCATAACGTATAACGCATATCGTATAACGTACAACGTGTAACGTATAACGTATAGCGTATAACGTATAACATATTACATATTACATATAACGTATAACGTACAACGTATAACGTATAACGTATAACGTATAACGTATAACGTATAACGTATAACGTATAACGTATAACGCATAACGTATAATGCATAACGCATAACGTATAACGTGTAACGTATAACGTATAGCGTATAACGTATAACGTATTACATATTACATATAAAGTATAACGTACAACGTATAACGTATAACGTATAACGTCTAACGTATAACGTCTAACGTTTAACGTATAACGTATAACGTATTACATATTACATATAACGTATAACGTACAACGTATAACGTATAACGTATAACGTATATCGTATAACGTATAACGTATAACGTATAACGTTTAACGTATAACGTCTAACGTATAACGTATAACGTATAACGTATAACGTATTACGTATAACGTATAACGAATAACGTATAACGTATAACGTATAACGTATAACGTATAACGTATAACGTATAACGTATAACGCATAACGTATAACGCATAACGTATAACGTACAACGTGTAACGTATAACGTATAGCGTATAACGTATAACATATTACATATTACATATAACGTATAACGTACAACCTATAACGTATAACGTATAACGTATAACGTATCACGTATAACGTATAACGTATGACGTATCACGTATAAGGTATGACCTATAACGCATAACGTATAGCGTATAACGCATAACGTATAACGTATAACGTATATCGTATAACGTATAACGTATAACGTATAACGTTTAACGTATAACGTATAACGTATAACGTATAACGTATAACGTATAACGTATTACGTATAACGTATAACGAATAACGTATAACGTATAACGTATAACGTATAACGTATAACGTATAACGTATAACGTATAACGCATAACGTATAACGCATAACGTATAACGTACAACGTGTAACGTATATCGTATAGCGTATAACGTATAACATATTACATATTACATATAACGTATAACGTACAACGTATAACGTATACCGTATAACGCATAACGTATAACGCATAACGTATAACGTATAACGTGTAACGTATAACGTATAGCGTATAACGTATAACGTATTACATATTACATATAACGTATAACGTACAACGTATAACGTATAACGTATAACGTATAACGTATAACGTATAACGTATAACGTATAACGCATAACGTATAATGCATAACGCATAACGTATAACGTGTAACGTATAACGTATAGCGTATAACGTATAACGTATTACATATTACATATAAAGTATAACGTACAACGTATAACGTATAACGTATAACGTCTAACGTATATCGTATAACGTATAACGTATAACGTATAACGTTTAACGTATAACGTATAACGTATAACGTATAACGTATAACGTATAACGTATTACGTATAACGTATAACGAATAACGTATAACGTATAACGTGTAACGTATAACGTATAACGTATAACGTATAACGTATAACGTATAACGTATAACGCATAACGTATAACGCATAACGTATAAAGTACAACGTGTAACGTATAACGTATAGCGTATAACGTATAACATATTACATATTACATATAACGTATAACGTACAACGTATAACGTATAACGTATAACGTATAACGTATCACGTATAACGTATAACGTATGACGTATCACGTATAAGGTATGACCTATAACGCATAACGTATAGCGTATAACGCATAACGTATAACGTATAACGTATAACGTATAACGTATAACGTATAACGCATAACGTATAACGTATAACGTATAACGCATAACGTATAACGTATAACGTTTAACGTGTAACGTATAACGTATAACGTATAACGTATAACGTATAACGTATAACGTACAACGTATAACGTATAACGTATATCGTATAACGTATAACGTATAACGTATAACGTTTAACGTATAACGTGTAACGTATAAGGTATAACGTATAAGGCATAACGTATACCGTATAACGTATAACGTCAAACGTATAACGTATAACGTATAACGTATAACGTATAACGCATAACGTATAACGTATAACGTATAACGCATAACGTATAACGCATAACGTATAACGCATAACGTATAACGTACAACGTGTAACGTATAACGTATAGCGTATAACGTATAACATATTACATATTACATATAACGTATAACGTACAACCTATAACGTATAACGTATAACGTATAACGTATCACGTATAACGTATAACGTATAGCGTATAACGTATAACATATTACATATTACATATAACGTATAACGTACAACGTATAACGTATAACGTATAACGCATAACTTATAACGCATAACGTATAACGTATAACGTGTAACGTATAACGTATAGCGTATAACGTATAACGTATTACATATTACATATAACGTATAACGTACAACGTATAACGTATAACGTATAACGTATAACGTATAACGTATAACGTATAACGTATAACGTATAACGTATAACGCATAACGTATAATGCATAACGCATAACGTATAACGTGTAACGTATAACGTATAGCGTATAACGTATAACGTATTACATATTACATATAAAGTATAACGTACAACGTATAACGTATAACGTATAACGTATAACGTATAACGTATAACGTATAACGTATAACGTATAACGTATAACGTATAACGTATAACGCATAACGTATAACGCATAACGTATAAAGAACAACGCGTAACGTATAACGTATAGCGTATAACGTATAACATATTACATATTACATATAACGTATAACGTACAACGTATAACGTATAACGTATAACGTATAACGTATAACGCATAACGTATGACGTATAACGTATAACGCATAACGTACAACGTATAACGTTTAACGTATAACGTATAACGTATAACGTATAACGTATAACGTATAACGTATAACGTACAACGTATAACGTATAACGTATATCGTATAACGTATAACGTATAACGTATAACGTTTAACGTATAACGTATAACGTATAACGTATAACGTATAACGTATAACGTATTACGTATAACGTATAACGAATAACGTATAACGTATAACGTATAACGTATAACGTATAACGTATAACGTATAACGTATAACGTATAACGCATAACGTATAACGCATAACGTATAAAGTACAACGTGTAACGTATAACGTATAGCGTATAACGTATAACATATTACATATTACATATAACGTATAACGTACAACGTATAACGTATAACGTATAACGTATAACGTATCACGTATAACGTATAACGTATGACGTATCACGTATAAGGTATGACCTATAACGCATAACGTATAGCGTATAACGCATAACGTATAACGTATAACGTATAACGTATAACGTATAACGTATAACGCATAACGTATAACGTATAACGTATAACGCATAACGTATAACGTATAACGTTTAACGTATAACGTATAACGTATAACGTATAACGTATAACGTATAACGTATAACGTACAACGTATAACGTATAACGTATATCGTATAACGTATAACGTATAACGTATAACGTTTAACGTATAACGTGTAACGTATAAGGTATAACGTATAAGGCATAACGTATACCGTATAACGTATAACGTCAAACGTATAACGTATAACGTATAACGTATAACGTATAACGCATAACGTATAACGTATAACGTATAACGCATAACGTATAACGCATAACGTATAACGCATAACGTATAACGTACAACGTGTAACGTATAACGTATAGCGTATAACGTATAACATATTACATATTACATATAACGTATAACGTACAACCTATAACGTATAACGTATAACGTATAACGTATCACGTATAACGTATAACGTATAGCGTATAACGTATAACATATTACATATTACATATAACGTATAACGTACAACGTATAACGTATAACGTATAACGCATAACTTATAACGCATAACGTATAACGTATAACGTGTAACGTATAACGTATAGCGTATAACGTATTACGTATTACATATTACATATAACGTACAACGTACAACGTATAACGTATAACGTATAACGTATAACGTATAACGTATAACGTATAACGTATAACGCATAACGTATAATGCATAACGCATAACGTATAACGTGTAACGTATAACGTATAGCGTATAACGTATAACGTATTACATATTACATATAAAGTATAACGTACAACGTATAACGTATAACGTATAACGTCTAACGTATAACGTATAACGTCTAACGTTGAACGTATAACGTATAACGTATTACATATTACATATAACGTATAACGTACAACGTATAGCGTATAACGTATAACGTATATCGTATAACGTATAACGTATAACGTATAACGTTTAACGTATAACGTATAACGTATGACGTATAACGTATAACGTATAACGTATTACGTATAACGTATAACGAATAACGTATAACGTATAACGTATAACGTATAACGTATAACGTATAACGTATAACGTATAACGCATAACGTATAACGCATAACGTATAACGTACAACGTGTAACGTATAACGTATAGCGTATAACGTATAACATATTACATATTACATATAACGTATAACGTACAACCTATAACGTATAACGTATAACGTATAACGTATCACGTATAACGTATAACGTATGACGTATCACGTATAAGGTATGACCTATAACGCATAACGTATAGCGTATAACGCATAACGTATAACGTATAACGTATAACGTATATCGTATAACGTATAACGTATAACGTATAACGTTTAACGTATAACGTATAACGTATAACGTATAACGTATAACGTATAACGTATAACGTATTACGTATAACGTATAACGAATAACGTATAACGTATAACGTATAACGTATAACGTATAACGTATAACGTATAACGTATAACGCATAACGTATAACGCATAACGTATAACGTACAACGTGTAACGTATAACGTATAGCGTATAACGTATAACATATTACATATTACATATAACGTATAACGTACAACGTATAACGTATAACGTATAACGTATAACGTATAACGTATAACGTATAACGTATAACGTATAACGTATAACGCATAACGTATAATGCATAACGCATAACGTATAACGTGTAACGTATAACGTATAGCGTATAACGTATAACGTATTACATATTACATATAAAGTATAACGTACAACGTATAACGTATAACGTATAACGTCTAACGTATAACGTCTAACGTTTAACGTATAACGTATAACGTATTACATATTACATATAACGTATAACGTACAACGTATAACGTATAACGTATAACGTATATCGTATAACGTATAACGTATAACGTATAACGTTTAACGTATAACGTATAACGTATAACGTATACCGTATAACGTATAACGTATTACGTATAACGTATAACGAATAACGTATAACGTATAACGTATAACGTATAACGTATAACGTATAACGTATAACGTATAACGCATAACGTATAACGCATAACGTATAACGTACAACGTGTAACGTATAACGTATAGCGTATAACGTATAACATATTACATATTACATATAACGTATAACGTACAACCTATAACGTATAACGTATAACGTATAACGTATCACGTATAACGTATAACGTATGACGTATCACGTATAAGGTATGACCTATAACGCATAACGTATAGCGTATAACGCATAACGTATAACGTATAACGTATATCGTATAACGTATAACGTATAACGTATAACGTTTAACGTATAACGTATAACGTATAACGTATAACGTATAACGTATAACGTATAACGTATTACGTATAACGTATAACGAATAACGTATAACGTATAACGTATAACGTATAACGTATAACGTATAACGTATAACGTATAACGCATAACGTATAACGCATAACGTATAACGTACAACGTGTAACGTATATCGTATAGCGTATAACGTATAACATATTACATATTACATATAACGTATAACGTACAACGTATAACGTATACCGTATAACGCATAACGTATAACGCATAACGTATAACGTATAACGTGTAACGTATAACGTATAGCGTATAACGTATAACGTATTACATATTACATATAACGTATAACGTACAACGTATAACGTATAACGTATAACGTATAACGTATAACGTATAACGTATAACGTATAACGCATAACGTATAATGCATAACGCATAACGTATAACGTGTAACGTATAACGTATAGCGTATAACGTATAACGTATTACATATTACATATAAAGTATAACGTACAACGTATAACGTATAACGTATAACGTCTAACGTATAACGTATAACGTTTAACGTATAACGTATAACGTATAACGTATAACGTATAACGTATAACGTATAACGTACAACGTATAACGTATAACGTATATCGTATAACGTATAACGTATAACGTATAACGTTTAACGTATAACGTATAACGTATAACGTATAACGTATAACGTATAACGTATAACGCATAACGTATAACGTATAACTTATAACGCATAACGTATAACGTATAACGTTTAACGTATAACGTATAACGTATAACGTATAACGTATAACGTATAACGTATAACGTATAACGTACAACGTATAACGTATAACGTATATCGTATAACGTGTAACGTATAACGTATAACGTTTAACGTATAACGTATAACGTATAACGTATAACGTATAACGTATAACGTATAACGTATAACGTATAACGTATAACGTATATCATATAACGTATAACGTATAACGTATAACGTATAACGTATAAGGCATAACGTATACCGTATAACGTATAACGTCAAACGTATAACGTATAACGTATAACGTCTAACGTATAACGTATAACGTTTAACGTATAACGTATAACGTATAACGTATAACGTATAACGTATAACGTATAACGTACAACGTATAACGTATAACGTATATCGTATAACGTATAACGTATAACGTATAACGTTTAACGTATAACGTATAACGTATAACGTATAACGTATAACGTATAACGTATAACGTATAACGTACAACGTATAACGTATAACGTATATCGTATAACGTATAACGTATAACGTATAACGTGTAACGTATAACGTATAGCGTATAACGTATAACGTATTACATATTACATATAACGTATAACGTACAACGTATAACGTATAACGTATAACGTATAACGTATAACGTATAACGTATAACGTATAACGTATAACGTATAACGTATAACGTACAACGTATAACGTATAACGTATATCGTATAACGTATAACGTATAACGTATAACGTTTAACGTATAACGTATAACGTATAACGTATAACGTATAACGTATCACGTATAACGTATAACGTATGACGTATCACGTATAAGGTATGACCTATAACGCATAACGTATAGCGTATAACGCATAACGTATAACGTATAACGTATAACGTATAACGTATAACGTATAACGCATAACGTATAACGTATAACGTATAACGCATAACGTATAACGTATAACGTTTAACGTATAACGTATAACGTATAACGTATAACGTATAACGTATAACGTATAACGTATAACGTACAACGTATAACGTATAACGTATATCGTATAACGTATAACGTATAACGTATAACGTTTAACGTATAACGTGTAACGTATAAGGTATAACGTATAAGGCATAACGTATACCGTATAACGTATAACGTCAAACGTATAACGTATAACGTATAACGTATAACGCATAACGTATAACGTATAACGTATAACGCATAACGTATAACGCATAACGTATAACGCATAACGTATAACGTACAACGTGTAACGTATAACGTATAGCGTATAACGTATAACATATTACATATTACATATAACGTATAACGTACAACCTATAACGTATAACGTATAACGTATAACGTATCACGTATAACGTATAACGTATAGCGTATAACGTATAACATATTACATATTACATATAACGTATAACGTACAACGTATAACGTATAACGTATAACGCATAACTTATAACGCATAACGTATAACGTATAACGTGTAACGTATAACGTATAGCGTATAACGTATAACGTATTACATATTACATATAACGTATAACGTACAACGTATAACGTATAACGTATAACGTATAACGTATAACGTATAACGTATAACGTATAACGTATAACGCATAACGTATAATGCATAACGCATAACGTATAACGTGTAACGTATAACGTATAGCGTATAACGTATAACGTATTACATATTACATATAAAGTATAACGTACAACGTATAACGTATAACGTATAACGTATAACGTATAACGTATAACGTATAACGTATAACGTATAACGTATAACGTATAACGTATAACGCATAACGTATAACGCATAACGTATAAAGTACAACGCGTAACGTATAACGTATAGCGTATAACGTATAACATATTACATATTACATATAACGTATAACGTACAACGTATAACGTATAACGTATAACGTATAACGTATAACGCATAACGTATGACGTATAACGTATAACGCATAACGTACAACGTATAACGTTTAACGTATAACGTATAACGTATAACGTATAACGTATAACGTATAACGTATAACGTACAACGTATAACGTATAACGTATATCGTATAACGTATAACGTATAACGTATAACGTTTAACGTATAACGTATAACGTATAACGTATAACGTATAACGTATAACGTATAACGTATAACGTATATCATATAACGTATAACGTATAACGTATAACGTATAACGTATAAGGCATAACGTATACCGTATAACGTATAACGTCAAACGTATAACGTATAACGTATAACGTATAACGTATAACGCATAACGTATGACGTATAACGTATAACGCATAACGTACAACGTATAACGTATAACGTATATCGTATAACGTATAACGTATAACGTATAACGTTTAACGTATAACGTATAACGTATAACGTATAACGTATAACGTATAACGTATTACGTATAACGTATAACGAATAACGTATAACGTATAACGTATAACGTATAACGTATAACGTATAACGTATAACGTATAACGAATAACGTATAACGCATAACGTATAACGCATAACGTATAAAGTACAACGTGTAACGTATAACGTATAGCGTATAACGTATAACATATTACATATTACATATAACGTATAACGTACAACGTATAACGTATAACGTATAACGTATAACGTATCACGTATAACGTATAACGTATGACGTATCACGTATAAGGTATGACCTATAACGCATAACGTATAGCGTATAACGTATAACGCATAACGTATAACGCATAACGTATAACGTACAACGTGTAACGTATAACGTATAGCGTATAACGTATAACATATTACATATTACATATAACGTATATCGTACAACCTATAACGTATAACGTATAACGTATAACGTATCACGTATAACGTATAACGTATGACGTATCACGTATAAGGTATGACCTATAACGCATAACGTATAGCGTATAACGCATAACGTATAACGTATAACGTATAACGTATAACGTATATCGTATAACGTATAACGTATAACGTATAACGTTTAACGTATAACGTATAACGTATAACGTATAACGTATAACGTATAACGTATTACGTATAACGTATAACGAATAACGTATAACGTATAACGTATAACGTATAACGTATAACGTATAACGTATAACGTATAACGCATAACGTATAACGCATATCGTATAACGTACAACGTGTAACGTATAACGTATAGCGTATAACGTATAACATATTACATATTACATATAACGTATAACGTACAACGTATAACGTATAACGTATAACGTATAACGTATAACGTATAACGTATAACGTATAACGTATAACGCATAACGTATAATGCATAACGCATAACGTATAACGTGTAACGTATAACGTATAGCGTATAACGTATAACGTATTACATATTACATATAAAGTATAACGTACAACGTATAACGTATAACGTATAACGTCTAACGTATAACGTCTAACGTTTAACGTATAACGTATAACGTATTACATATTACATATAACGTATAACGTACAACGTATAACGTATAACGTATAACGTATATCGTATAACGTATAACGTATAACGTATAACGTTTAACGTATAACGTCTAACGTATAACGTATAACGTATAACGTATAACGTATTACGTATAACGTATAACGAATAACGTATAACGTATAACGTATAACGTATAACGTATAACGTATAACGTATAACGTATAACGCATAACGTATAACGCATAACGTATAACGTACAACGTGTAACGTATAACGTATAGCGTATAACGTATAACATATTACATATTACATATAACGTATAACGTACAACCTATAACGTATAACGTATAACGTATAACGTATCACGTATAACGTATAACGTATGACGTATCACGTATAAGGTATGACCTATAACGCATAACGTATAGCGTATAACGCATAACGTATAACGTATAACGTATATCGTATAACGTATAACGTATAACGTATAACGTTTAACGTATAACGTATAACGTATAACGTATAACGTATAACGTATAACGTATTACGTATAACGTATAACGAATAACGTATAACGTATAACGTATAACGTATAACGTATAACGTATAACGTATAACGTATAACGCATAACGTATAACGCATAACGTATAACGTACAACGTGTAACGTATATCGTATAGCGTATAACGTATAACATATTACATATTACATATAACGTATAACGTACAACGTATAACGTATACCGTATAACGCATAACGTATAACGCATAACGTATAACGTATAACGTGTAACGTATAACGTATAGCGTATAACGTATAACGTATTACATATTACATATAACGTATAACGTACAACGTATAACGTATAACGTATAACGTATAACGTATAACGTATAACGTATAACGTATAACGCATAACGTATAATGCATAACGCATAACGTATAACGTGTAACGTATAACGTATAGCGTATAACGTATAACGTATTACATATTACATATAAAGTATAACGTACAACGTATAACGTATAACGTATAACGTCTAACGTATATCGTATAACGTATAACGTATAACGTATAACGTTTAACGTATAACGTATAACGTATAACGTATAACGTATAACGTATAACGTATTACGTATAACGTATAACGAATAACGTATAACGTATAACGTGTAACGTATAACGTATAACGTATAACGTATAACGTATAACGTATAACGTATAACGCATAACGTATAACGCATAACGTATAAAGTACAACGTGTAACGTATAACGTATAGCGTATAACGTATAACATATTACATATTACATATAACGTATAACGTACAACGTATAACGTATAACGTATAACGTATAACGTATCACGTATAACGTATAACGTATGACGTATCACGTATAAGGTATGACCTATAACGCATAACGTATAGCGTATAACGCATAACGTATAACGTATAACGTATAACGTATAACGTATAACGTATAACGCATAACGTATAACGTATAACGTATAACGCATAACGTATAACGTATAACGTTTAACGTGTAACGTATAACGTATAACGTATAACGTATAACGTATAACGTATAACGTACAACGTATAACGTATAACGTATATCGTATAACGTATAACGTATAACGTATAACGTTTAACGTATAACGTGTAACGTATAAGGTATAACGTATAAGGCATAACGTATACCGTATAACGTATAACGTCAAACGTATAACGTATAACGTATAACGTATAACGTATAACGCATAACGTATAACGTATAACGTATAACGCATAACGTATAACGCATAACGTATAACGCATAACGTATAACGTACAACGTGTAACGTATAACGTATAGCGTATAACGTATAACATATTACATATTACATATAACGTATAACGTACAACCTATAACGTATAACGTATAACGTATAACGTATCACGTATAACGTATAACGTATAGCGTATAACGTATAACATATTACATATTACATATAACGTATAACGTACAACGTATAACGTATAACGTATAACGCATAACTTATAACGCATAACGTATAACGTATAACGTGTAACGTATAACGTATAGCGTATAACGTATAACGTATTACATATTACATATAACGTATAACGTACAACGTATAACGTATAACGTATAACGTATAACGTATAACGTATAACGTATAACGTATAACGTATAACGTATAACGCATAACGTATAATGCATAACGCATAACGTATAACGTGTAACGTATAACGTATAGCGTATAACGTATAACGTATTACATATTACATATAAAGTATAACGTACAACGTATAACGTATAACGTATAACGTATAACGTATAACGTATAACGTATAACGTATAACGTATAACGTATAACGTATAACGTATAACGCATAACGTATAACGCATAACGTATAAAGAACAACGCGTAACGTATAACGTATAGCGTATAACGTATAACATATTACATATTACATATAACGTATAACGTACAACGTATAACGTATAACGTATAACGTATAACGTATAACGCATAACGTATGACGTATAACGTATAACGCATAACGTACAACGTATAACGTTTAACGTATAACGTATAACGTATAACGTATAACGTATAACGTATAACGTATAACGTACAACGTATAACGTATAACGTATATCGTATAACGTATAACGTATAACGTATAACGTTTAACGTATAACGTATAACGTATAACGTATAACGTATAACGTATAACGTATTACGTATAACGTATAACGAATAACGTATAACGTATAACGTATAACGTATAACGTATAACGTATAACGTATAACGTATAACGTATAACGCATAACGTATAACGCATAACGTATAAAGTACAACGTGTAACGTATAACGTATAGCGTATAACGTATAACATATTACATATTACATATAACGTATAACGTACAACGTATAACGTATAACGTATAACGTATAACGTATCACGTATAACGTATAACGTATGACGTATCACGTATAAGGTATGACCTATAACGCATAACGTATAGCGTATAACGCATAACGTATAACGTATAACGTATAACGTATAACGTATAACGTATAACGCATAACGTATAACGTATAACGTATAACGCATAACGTATAACGTATAACGTTTAACGTATAACGTATAACGTATAACGTATAACGTATAACGTATAACGTATAACGTACAACGTATAACGTATAACGTATATCGTATAACGTATAACGTATAACGTATAACGTTTAACGTATAACGTGTAACGTATAAGGTATAACGTATAAGGCATAACGTATACCGTATAACGTATAACGTCAAACGTATAACGTATAACGTATAACGTATAACGTATAACGCATAACGTATAACGTATAACGTATAACGCATAACGTATAACGCATAACGTATAACGCATAACGTATAACGTACAACGTGTAACGTATAACGTATAGCGTATAACGTATAACATATTACATATTACATATAACGTATAACGTACAACCTATAACGTATAACGTATAACGTATAACGTATCACGTATAACGTATAACGTATAGCGTATAACGTATAACATATTACATATTACATATAACGTATAACGTACAACGTATAACGTATAACGTATAACGCATAACTTATAACGCATAACGTATAACGTATAACGTGTAACGTATAACGTATAGCGTATAACGTATTACGTATTACATATTACATATAACGTACAACGTACAACGTATAACGTATAACGTATAACGTATAACGTATAACGTATAACGTATAACGTATAACGCATAACGTATAATGCATAACGCATAACGTATAACGTGTAACGTATAACGTATAGCGTATAACGTATAACGTATTACATATTACATATAAAGTATAACGTACAACGTATAACGTATAACGTATAACGTCTAACGTATAACGTATAACGTCTAACGTTGAACGTATAACGTATAACGTATTACATATTACATATAACGTATAACGTACAACGTATAGCGTATAACGTATAACGTATATCGTATAACGTATAACGTATAACGTATAACGTTTAACGTATAACGTATAACGTATGACGTATAACGTATAACGTTTAACGTATAACGTATAACGTATAACGTATAACGTATAACGTATAACGTATAACGTACAACGTATAACGTATAACGTATATCGTATAACGTATAACATATTACATATTACATATAACGTATAACGTACAACGTATAACGTATAACGTATAACGTATAACGTATCACGTATAACGTATAACGTATGACGTATCACGTATAAGGTATGACCTATAACGCATAACGTATAGCGTATAACGCATAACGTATAACGTATAACGTATAACGTATAACGTATAACGTATAACGCATAACGTATAACGTATAACGTATAACGCATAACGTATAACGTATAACGTTTAACGTATAACGTATAACGTATAACGTATAACGTATAACGTATAACGTATAACGTACAACGTATAACGTATAACGTATATCGTATAACGTATAACGTATAACGTATAACGTTTAACGTATAACGTGTAACGTATAAGGTATAACGTATAAGGCATAACGTATACCGTATAACGTATAACGTCAAACGTATAACGTATAACGTATAACGTATAACGTATAACGCATAACGTATAACGTATAACGTATAACGCATAACGTATAACGCATAACGTATAACGCATAACGTATAACGTACAACGTGTAACGTATAACGTATAGCGTATAACGTATAACATATTACATATTACATATAACGTATAACGTACAACCTATAACGTATAACGTATAACGTATAACGTATCACGTATAACGTATAACGTATAGCGTATAACGTATAACATATTACATATTACATATAACGTATAACGTACAACGTATAACGTATAACGTATAACGCATAACTTATAACGCATAACGTATAACGTATAACGTGTAACGTATAACGTATAGCGTATAACGTATTACGTATTACATATTACATATAACGTACAACGTACAACGTATAACGTATAACGTATAACGTATAACGTATAACGTATAACGTATAACGTATAACGCATAACGTATAATGCATAACGCATAACGTATAACGTGTAACGTATAACGTATAGCGTATAACGTATAACGTATTACATATTACATATAAAGTATAACGTACAACGTATAACGTATAACGTATAACGTCTAACGTATAACGTATAACGTCTAACGTTGAACGTATAACGTATAACGTATTACATATTACATATAACGTATAACGTACAACGTATAGCGTATAACGTATAACGTATATCGTATAACGTATAACGTATAACGTATAACGTTTAACGTATAACGTATAACGTATGACGTATAACGTATAACGTATAACGTATTACGTATAACGTATAACGAATAACGTATAACGTATAACGTATAACGTATAACGTATAACGTATAACGTATAACGTATAACGCATAACGTATAACGCATAACGTATAACGTACAACGTGTAACGTATAACGTATAGCGTATAACGTATAACATATTACATATTACATATAACGTATAACGTACAACCTATAACGTATAACGTATAACGTATAACGTATCACGTATAACGTATAACGTATGACGTATCACGTATAAGGTATGACCTATAACGCATAACGTATAGCGTATAACGCATAACGTATAACGTATAACGTATAACGTATATCGTATAACGTATAACGTATAACGTATAACGTTTAACGTATAACGTATAACGTATAACGTATAACGTATAACGTATAACGTATAACGTATTACGTATAACGTATAACGAATAACGTATAACGTATAACGTATAACGTATAACGTATAACGTATAACGTATAACGTATAACGCATAACGTATAACGCATAACGTATAACGTACAACGTGTAACGTATAACGTATAGCGTATAACGTATAACATATTACATATTACATATAACGTATAACGTACAACGTATAACGTATAACGTATAACGTATAACGTATAACGTATAACGTATAACGTATAACGTATAACGTATAACGCATAACGTATAATGCATAACGCATAACGTATAACGTGTAACGTATAACGTATAGCGTATAACGTATAACGTATTACATATTACATATAAAGTATAACGTACAACGTATAACGTATAACGTATAACGTCTAACGTATAACGTCTAACGTTTAACGTATAACGTATAACGTATTACATATTACATATAACGTATAACGTACAACGTATAACGTATAACGTATAACGTATATCGTATAACGTATAACGTATAACGTATAACGTTTAACGTATAACGTATAACGTATAACGTATACCGTATAACGTATAACGTATTACGTATAACGTATAACGAATAACGTATAACGTATAACGTATAACGTATAACGTATAACGTATAACGTATAACGTATAACGCATAACGTATAACGCATAACGTATAACGTACAACGTGTAACGTATAACGTATAGCGTATAACGTATAACATATTACATATTACATATAACGTATAACGTACAACCTATAACGTATAACGTATAACGTATAACGTATCACGTATAACGTATAACGTATGACGTATCACGTATAAGGTATGACCTATAACGCATAACGTATAGCGTATAACGCATAACGTATAACGTATAACGTATATCGTATAACGTATAACGTATAACGTATAACGTTTAACGTATAACGTATAACGTATAACGTATAACGTATAACGTATAACGTATAACGTATTACGTATAACGTATAACGAATAACGTATAACGTATAACGTATAACGTATAACGTATAACGTATAACGTATAACGTATAACGCATAACGTATAACGCATAACGTATAACGTACAACGTGTAACGTATATCGTATAGCGTATAACGTATAACATATTACATATTACATATAACGTATAACGTACAACGTATAACGTATACCGTATAACGCATAACGTATAACGCATAACGTATAACGTATAACGTGTAACGTATAACGTATAGCGTATAACGTATAACGTATTACATATTACATATAACGTATAACGTACAACGTATAACGTATAACGTATAACGTATAACGTATAACGTATAACGTATAACGTATAACGCATAACGTATAATGCATAACGCATAACGTATAACGTGTAACGTATAACGTATAGCGTATAACGTATAACGTATTACATATTACATATAAAGTATAACGTACAACGTATAACGTATAACGTATAACGTCTAACGTATAACGTATAACGTTTAACGTATAACGTATAACGTATAACGTATAACGTATAACGTATAACGTATAACGTACAACGTATAACGTATAACGTATATCGTATAACGTATAACGTATAACGTATAACGTTTAACGTATAACGTATAACGTATAACGTATAACGTATAACGTATAACGTATAACGCATAACGTATAACGTATAACTTATAACGCATAACGTATAACGTATAACGTTTAACGTATAACGTATAACGTATAACGTATAACGTATAACGTATAACGTATAACGTATAACGTACAACGTATAACGTATAACGTATATCGTATAACGTGTAACGTATAACGTATAACGTTTAACGTATAACGTATAACGTATAACGTATAACGTATAACGTATAACGTATAACGTATAACGTATAACGTATAACGTATATCATATAACGTATAACGTATAACGTATAACGTATAACGTATAAGGCATAACGTATACCGTATAACGTATAACGTCAAACGTATAACGTATAACGTATAACGTCTAACGTATAACGTATAACGTTTAACGTATAACGTATAACGTATAACGTATAACGTATAACGTATAACGTATAACGTACAACGTATAACGTATAACGTATATCGTATAACGTATAACGTATAACGTATAACGTTTAACGTATAACGTATAACGTATAACGTATAACGTATAACGTATAACGTATAACGTATAACGTACAACGTATAACGTATAACGTATATCGTATAACGTATAACGTATAACGTATAACGTGTAACGTATAACGTATAGCGTATAACGTATAACGTATTACATATTACATATAACGTATAACGTACAACGTATAACGTATAACGTATAACGTATAACGTATAACGTATAACGTATAACGTATAACGTATAACGTATAACGTATAACGTACAACGTATAACGTATAACGTATATCGTATAACGTATAACGTATAACGTATAACGTTTAACGTATAACGTATAACGTATAACGTATAACGTATAACGTATCACGTATAACGTATAACGTATGACGTATCACGTATAAGGTATGACCTATAACGCATAACGTATAGCGTATAACGCATAACGTATAACGTATAACGTATAACGTATAACGTATAACGTATAACGCATAACGTATAACGTATAACGTATAACGCATAACGTATAACGTATAACGTTTAACGTATAACGTATAACGTATAACGTATAACGTATAACGTATAACGTATAACGTATAACGTACAACGTATAACGTATAACGTATATCGTATAACGTATAACGTATAACGTATAACGTTTAACGTATAACGTGTAACGTATAAGGTATAACGTATAAGGCATAACGTATACCGTATAACGTATAACGTCAAACGTATAACGTATAACGTATAACGTATAACGCATAACGTATAACGTATAACGTATAACGCATAACGTATAACGCATAACGTATAACGCATAACGTATAACGTACAACGTGTAACGTATAACGTATAGCGTATAACGTATAACATATTACATATTACATATAACGTATAACGTACAACCTATAACGTATAACGTATAACGTATAACGTATCACGTATAACGTATAACGTATAGCGTATAACGTATAACATATTACATATTACATATAACGTATAACGTACAACGTATAACGTATAACGTATAACGCATAACTTATAACGCATAACGTATAACGTATAACGTGTAACGTATAACGTATAGCGTATAACGTATAACGTATTACATATTACATATAACGTATAACGTACAACGTATAACGTATAACGTATAACGTATAACGTATAACGTATAACGTATAACGTATAACGTATAACGCATAACGTATAATGCATAACGCATAACGTATAACGTGTAACGTATAACGTATAGCGTATAACGTATAACGTATTACATATTACATATAAAGTATAACGTACAACGTATAACGTATAACGTATAACGTATAACGTATAACGTATAACGTATAACGTATAACGTATAACGTATAACGTATAACGTATAACGCATAACGTATAACGCATAACGTATAAAGTACAACGCGTAACGTATAACGTATAGCGTATAACGTATAACATATTACATATTACATATAACGTATAACGTACAACGTATAACGTATAACGTATAACGTATAACGTATAACGCATAACGTATGACGTATAACGTATAACGCATAACGTACAACGTATAACGTTTAACGTATAACGTATAACGTATAACGTATAACGTATAACGTATAACGTATAACGTACAACGTATAACGTATAACGTATATCGTATAACGTATAACGTATAACGTATAACGTTTAACGTATAACGTATAACGTATAACGTATAACGTATAACGTATAACGTATTACGTATAACGTATAACGAATAACGTATAACGTATAACGTATAACGTATAACGTATAACGTATAACGTATAACGTATAACGCATAACGTATAACGCATAACGTATAAAGTACAACGTGTAACGTATAACGTATAGCGTATAACGTATAACATATTACATATTACATATAACGTATAACGTACAACGTATAACGTATAACGTATAACGTATAACGTATCACGTATAACGTATAACGTATGACGTATCACGTATAAGGTATGACCTATAACGCATAACGTATAGCGTATAACGCATAACGTATAACGTATAACGTATAACGTATAACGTATAACGTATAACGCATAACGTATAACGTATAACGTATAACGCATAACGTATAACGTATAACGTTTAACGTATAACGTATAACGTATAACGTATAACGTATAACGTATAACGTATAACGTATAACGTACAACGTATAACGTATAACGTATATCGTATAACGTATAACGTATAACGTATAACGTTTAACGTATAACGTGTAACTTATAAGGTATAACGTATAAGGCATAACGTATACCGTATAACGTATAACGTCAAACGTATAACGTATAACGTATAACGTATAACGTATAACGCATAACGTATAACGTATAACGTATAACGCATAACGTATAACGCATAACGTATAACGCATAACGTATAACGTACAACGTGTAACGTATAACGTATAGCGTATAACGTATAACATATTACATATTACATATAACGTATAACGTACAACCTATAACGTATAACGTATAACGTATAACGTATCACGTATAACGTATAACGTATAGCGTATAACGTATAACATATTACATATTACATATAACGTATAACGTACAACGTATAACGTATAACGTATAACGCATAACTTATAACGCATAACGTATAACGTATAACGTGTAACGTATAACGTATAGCGTATAACGTATAACGTATTACATATTACATATAACGTATAACGTACAACGAATAACGTATAACGTATAACGTATAACGTATAACGTATAACGTATAACGTATAACGCATAACGTATAATGCATAACGCATAACGTATAACGTGTAACGTATAACGTATAGCGTATAACGTATAACGTATTACATATTACATATAAAGTATAACGTACAACGTATAACGTATAACGTATAACGTCTAACGTATAACGTATAACGTCTAACGTTGAACGTATAACGTATAACGTATTACATATTACATATAACGTATAACGTACAACGTATAACGTATAACGTATAACGTATATCGTATAACGTATAACGTATAACGTATAACGTTTAACGTATAACGTATAACGTATGACGTATAACGTATAACGTATAACGTATTACGTATAACGTATAACGAATAACGTATAACGTATAACGTATAACGTATAACGTATAACGTATAACGTATAACGTATAACGCATAACGTATAACGCATAACGTATAACGTACAACGTGTAACGTATAACGTATAGCGTATAACGTATAACATATTACATATTACATATAACGTATAACGTACAACCTATAACGTATAACGTATAACGAATAACGTATCACGTATAACGTATAACGTATGACGTATCACGTATAAGGTATGACCTATAACGCATAACGTATAGCGTATAACGCATAACGTATAACGTATAACGTATAACGTATATCGTATAACGTATAACGTATAACGTATAACGTTTAACGTATAACGTATAACGTATAACGTATAACGTATAACGTATAACGTATTACGTATAACGTATAACGAATAACGTATAACGTATAACGTATAACGTATAACGTATAACGTATAACGTATAACGTATAACGCATAACGTATAACGCATAACGTATAACGTACAACGTGTAACGTATAACGTATAGCGTATAACGTATAACATATTACATATTACATATAACGTATAACGTACAACCTATAACATATAACGTATAACGTATAACGTATCACGTATAACGTATAACGTATGACGTATCGCGTATAAGGTATGACCTATAACGCATAACGTATAGCGTATAACGCATAACGTATAACGTATAACGTATAACGTATAACGTATAACGTATTACGTATAACGTCAAACGTATAACGTATAACGTATAACGTATAACGTATAACGTATAACGTATAACGTATAACGTATAACGTATAACGTATAACGTATAACGTATTACGTATAACGTATAACGAATAACGTATAACGTATAACGTATAACGTATAACGTATAACGTATAACGTATAACGTATAACGCATAACGTATAACGCATAACGTATAACGTACAACGTGTAACGTATAACGTATAGCGTATAACGTATAACATATTACATATTACATATAACGTATAACGTACAACCTATAACATATAACGTATAACGTATAACGTATCACGTATAACGTATAACGTATGACGTATCACGTATAAGGTATGACCTATAACGCATAACGTATAGCGTATAACGCATAACGTATAACGTATAACGTATAACGTATAACGTATAACGTATTACGTATAACGTATAACGAATAACGTATAACGTATAACGTATAACGTATAACGTATAACGTATAACGTATAACGTATAACGTATAACGTATAACGTATATTGTATAACGTATAACGTATAACGCATAACGTATAACGCATAACGTATAACGTACAACGTGTAACGTACAACGTGTAACGTATAACGTATAGCGTATAGCGTATAACATATTACATATTACATATAACGTATAACGTACAACCTATAACGTATAACGTATAACGTATAACGTATCACGTATAACGTATAACGTATGACGTATCACGTATAAGGTATGACCTATAACGCATAACGTATAGCGTATAACGCATAACGTATAACGTATAACGTATAACGTATAACGTATAACGTATTACGTATAACGTATAACGAATAACGTATAACGTATAACGTATAACGTATAACGAATAACGTATAACGTATAACGTATGACGTATAACGTATAACGTATAACGTATAACGTATAACGTATAACGTATAACGTATAACGTATAACGTATAACGTATAACGTATAACGTATAACGTATAACGTACAACGTATAACGTATAACGTATATCGTATAACGTATAACGTATAACGTATAACGTTTAACGTATAACGTATAACGTATGACGTATCACGTATAAGGTATGACCTATAACGCATAACGTATAGCGTATAACGCATAACGTATAACGTATAACGTATAACGTATAACGTATAACGTATTACGTATAACGAATAACGTATAACGTATAACGTATAACGTACAACGTATAACGTATAACGTATAACGTATAACGTATAACGTATTACATATTACATATAACGTATAACGTACAACGTATAACGTATAACATATAACGTCTAACGTTTAACGTATAACGTACAACGTATAACGTATAACGTATAACGTATAACGTATTACGTATAACGTATAACGTTTAACGTATAACGTATAACGTATAACGTATAACGTATAACGTATTACGTATAACGTATAACGAATAACGTATATCGTATAACGTATAACATATAACGTCTAACGTTTAACGTATAACGTACAACGTATAACGTATAACGTATAACGTATAACGTATTACGTATAACGTATAACGTTTAACGTATAACGTATAACGTATAACGTATAACGTATAACGTATAACGTATTACGTATAACGTATAACGCATAACGTATTACGTATAACGTATAACGTATAACGTATAACGTATAACGTATAATGCATAACGTATAACGTATAACGTATAACGTATAACGTATAACGTATAACGTATAACGTATAACGTATAACGTATAACGTATAACGTATAACGTATAACGTATAACGTATAACGTATAACGTATGACGTATAACGTAAACCGTATAACGTATAACGTATAACGTATAACGTATAACGCATAACGTATAACGTATAACGTATAACGTATAACGTATAACGTATAACGTATAACGTATAACGTATAATGCATAACGTATAACGTATAACGTATAACGTTAAACGTATTACGTATTACGTATAACCTATAACGTCTAACGTATAACGTATAACGTATAACGTATAACGCATAACGTATTACGTATAACGTATAACGTATAACGTATAACGTATAACGTATCACGTATAAGGTATGACCTATAACGCATAACGTATAGCGTATAACGCATAACGTATAACGTATAACGTATAACGTATAACGTATAACGTATTACGTATAACGTATAACGAATAACGTATAACGTATAACGTATAACGTATAACGAATAACGTATAACGTATAACGTATGACGTATAACGTATAACGTATAACGTATAACGTATAACGTATAACGTATAACGTATAACGTATAACGTATAACGTATAACGTATAACGTATAACGTATAACGTACAACGTATAACGTATAACGTATATCGTATAACGTATAACGTATAACGTATAACGTTTAACGTATAACGTATAACGTATGACGTATCACGTATAAGGTATGACCTATAACGCATAACGTATAGCGTATAACGCATAACGTATAACGTATAACGTATAACGTATAACGTATAACGTATTACGTATAACGAATAACGTATAACGTATAACGTATAACGTACAACGTATAACGTATAACGTATAACGTATAACGTATAACGTATTACATATTACATATAACGTATAACGTACAACGTATAACGTATAACATATAACGTCTAACGTTTAACGTATAACGTACAACGTATAACGTATAACGTATAACGTATAACGTATTACGTATAACGTATAACGTTTAACGTATAACGTATAACGTATAACGTATAACGTATAACGTATTACGTATAACGTATAACGAATAACGTATATCGTATAACGTATAACATATAACGTCTAACGTTTAACGTATAACGTACAACGTATAACGTATAACGTATAACGTATAACGTATTACGTATAACGTATAACGTTTAACGTATAACGTATAACGTATAACGTATAACGTATAACGTATAACGTATTACGTATAACGTATAACGCATAACGTATTACGTATAACGTATAACGTATAACGTATAACGTATAACGTATAATGCATAACGTATAACGTATAACGTATAACGTATAACGTATAACGTATAACGTATAACGTATAACGTATAACGTATAACGTATAACGTATAACGTATAACGTATAACGTATAACGTATAACGTATGACGTATAACGTAAACCGTATAACGTATAACGTATAACGTATAACGTATAACGCATAACGTATAACGTATAACGTATAACGTATAACGTATAACGTATAACGTATAACGTATAACGTATAATGCATAACGTATAACGTATAACGTATAACGTTAAACGTATTACGTATTACGTATAACCTATAACGTCTAACGTATAACGTATAACGTATAACGTATAACGCATAACGTATTACGTATAACGTATAACGTATAACGTATAACGTATAACGTATAACGTATAACGTATAACGTATAACGTATAACGTATATCGTATAACGTATAACGTATAACGTATAACGTGTAACGTATAACGTATAACGTATAAGGCATAACGTATACCGTATAACGTATAACGTCAAACGTATAACGTATAACGTATAACGTATAACGTATAACGCATAACGTATAACGTATAACGTATAACGCATAACGTATAACGTATAACGTTTAACGTATAACGTATAACGTATAACGTATAACGTATAACGTATAACGTATAACGTATAACGTATAACGTACAACGTATAACGTATAACGTATATCGTATAACGTATAACGTATAACGTATAACGTATAACGTTTAACGTATAACATATAACGTATAACGTATAACGTATAACGTATAACGTATTACGTATAACGTATAACGAATAACGTATAACGTATAACGTATAACGTATAACGTATAACGTATAACGTATAACGTATAACGCATAACGTATAACGCATAACGTATAACGTACAACGTGTAACGTATAACGTATAGCGTATAACGTATAACATATTACATATTACATATAACGTGTAACGTACAACGTATAACGTATAACGTATAACGTATAACGTATAACGTATAACGTATAACGTATAACGTATAACGTATAACGTATAACGCATAACGTATAATGCATAACGCATAACGCATAACGTATAACGTATAACGTATAACGTATATCATATAACGTATAACGTATAACGTATAACGTATAACGTATAAGGCATAACGTATACCGTATAACGTATAACGTCAAACGTATAACGTATAACGTATAACGTATAACGTATAACGTATAACGTATAACGTATAACGTATAACGTATAACGTATAACGTATAACGTATTACGTATAACGTATAACGAATAACGTATAACGTATAACGTATAACGTATAACGTATAACGTATAACGTATAACGTATAACGCATAACGTATAACGCATAACGTATAACGTACAACGTGTAACGTATAACGTATAGCGTATAACGTATAACATATTACATATTACATATAACGTATAACGTACAACCTATAACGTATAACGTATAACGTATAACGTATCACGTATAACGTATAACGTATGACGTATCACGTATAAGGTATGACCTATAACGCATAACGTATAGCGTATAACGCATAACGTATAACGTATAACGTATATCGTATAACGTATAACGTATAACGTATAACGTTTAACGTATAACGTATAACGTATAACGTATAACGTATAACGTATAACGTATTACGTATAACGTA
The DNA here is from genome assembly GCF_051014685.1 of Ptiloglossa arizonensis. Taxonomy (NCBI): domain Eukaryota; kingdom Metazoa; phylum Arthropoda; class Insecta; order Hymenoptera; family Colletidae; genus Ptiloglossa; species Ptiloglossa arizonensis. Next base: position 700,251 of record NW_027478598.1, on the reverse strand, counting down.
TAACGAATAACGTATAACGTATAACGTATAACGTATAACGTATAACGTATAACGTATAACGTATAACGCATAACGTATAACGCATAACGTATAACGTACAACGTGTAACGTATATCGTATAGCGTATAACGTATAACATATTACATATTACATATAACGTATAACGTACAACGTATAACGTATACCGTATAACGCATAACGTATAACGCATAACGTATAACGTATAACGTGTAACGTATAACGTATAGCGTATAACGTATAACGTATTACATATTACATATAACGTATAACGTACAACGTATAACGTATAACGTATAACGTATAACGTATAACGTATAACGTATAACGTATAACGCATAACGTATAATGCATAACGCATAACGTATAACGTGTAACGTATAACGTATAGCGTATAACGTATAACGTATTACATATTACATATAAAGTATAACGTACAACGTATAACGTATAACGTATAACGTCTAACGTATAACGTCTAACGTTTAACGTATAACGTATAACGTATTACATATTACATATAACGTATAACGTACAACGTATAACGTATAACGTATAACGTATATCGTATAACGTATAACGTATAACGTATAACGTTTAACGTATAACGTATAACGTATAACGTATAACGTATAACGTATAACGTATAACGTATAACGTATAACGTATTACGTATAACGTATAACGAATAACGTATAACGTATAACGTATAACGTATAACGTATAACGTATAACGTATAACGTATAACGCATAACGTATACCGTATAACGTATAACGTATAACTTATAACGTATAACGTATAACGTATAACGTGTAACGTATAACGTATAACGTTAAACGTATTACGTATTACGTATAACCTATAACGTCTAACGTATAACGTATAACGTATAACGTATAACGCATAACGTACAACGTATAACGTATTACGTTTAACCTGTAACGTCCAACGTATAACGTATAACGTATAACGTATAACGTATAACGTATAACGTATACCGTATAACGTATAACGTATAACTTATAACGTACAACGTATAACGTATAACGTATAACGTGTAACGTATAACGTATAACGTTAAACGTATTACGTATTACGTAGAACCTATAACGTCTAACGTATAACGTATAACGTATAACGTATAACGCATAACGTATAACGTATAACGTATTACGTTTAACCTGTAACGTCCAACGTATAACGTATAACGTATACCGTATAACGTATAACGTATAACTTATAACGTATAACGTATAACGTATAACGTGTAACGTGTAACGTATAACGTATAACGTAAAACGTATTACGTATTACGTATAACCTATAACGTCTAACGTATAACGTATTACGTATAACGTATAACGTATAACGTATAACGTATAACGTATAACGTATAACGTATAACGTATAACGTATAACGTATAACGTATAACGTATATCGTATAACGTATAACGTATAACGTATAACGTATAACGTATAACGTATAACGTATAAGGCATAACGTATACCGTATAACGTATAACGTCAAACGTATAACGAATAACGTATAACGTATAACGTATAACGCATAACGTATAACGTATAACGTATAACGTATAACGTATAACGTATAACGCATAACGTATAACGTATAACGTTTAACGTATAACGTATAACGTATAACGTATAACGTATAACGTATAACGTATAACGTATAACGTACAACGTATAACGTATAACGTATAACGTATATCGTATAACGTATAACGTATAACGTATAACGTTTAACGTATAACGTATAACGCATAACGTATAACGTATAACGTATAACGTATTACGTATAACGTATAACGAATAACGTATAACGTATAACGTATAACGTATAACGTATAACGTATAACGTATAACGTATAACGCATAACGTATAACGCATAACGTATAACGTACAACGTGTAACGTATAACGTATAGCGTATAACGTATAACATATTACATGTTACATATAACGTATAACGTACAACCTATAACATATAACGTATAACGTATAACGTATCACGTATAACGTATAACGTATGACGTATCACGTATAAGGTATGACCTATAACGCATAACGTATAGCGTATAACGCATAACGTATAACGTATAACGTATAACGTATAACGTATAACGTATTACGTATAACGTATAACGAATAACGTATAACGTATAACGTATAACGTATAACGTATAACGTATAACGTATAACGTATAACGTATAACGTATAACGTATATTGTATAACGTATAACGTATAACGCATAACGTATAACGCATAACGTATAACGTACAACGTGTAACGTATAACGTGTAACGTATAACGTATAGCGTATAGCGTATAACATATTACATATTACATATAACGTATAACGTACAACCTATAACGTATAACGTATAACGTATAACGTATCACGTATAACGTATAACGTATGACGTATCACGTATAAGGTATGACCTATAACGCATAACGTATAGCGTATAACGCATAACGTATAACGTATAACGTATAACGTATAACGTATAACGTATTACGTATAACGTATAACGAATAACGTATAACGTATAACGTATAACGTATAACGAATAACGTATAACGTATAACGTATAACGTATAACGTATAACGTATAACGTATAACGTATAACGTATAACGTATAACGTATAACGTATAACGTATAACGTATAACGTATAACGTATAACGTATAACGTACAACGTATAACGTATAACGTATATCGTATAACGTATAACGTATAACGTATAACGTTTAACGTATAACGTATAACGTATGACGTATCACGTATAAGGTATGACCTATAACGCATAGCGTATAGCGTATAACGCATAACGTATAACGTATAACGTATAACGTATAACGTATAACGTATTACGTATAACGAATAACGTATAACGTATAACGTATAACGTACAACGTATAACGTATAACGTATAACGTATAACGTATAACGTATTACATATTACATATAACGTATAACGTACAACGTATAACGTATAACATATAACGTCTAACGTTTAACGTATAACGTACAACGTATAACGTATAACGTATAACGTATAACGTATTACGTATAACGTATAACGTTTAACGTATAACGTATAACGTATAACGTATAACGTATAACGTATTACGTATAACGTATAACGAATAACGTATATCGTATAACGTATAACATATAACGTCTAACGTTTAACGTATAACGTACAACGTATAACGTATAACGTATAACGTATAACGTATTACGTATAACGTATAACGTTTAACGTATAACGTATAACGTATAACGTATAACGTATAACGTATAACGTATTACGTATAACGTATAACGCATAACGTATTACGTATAACGTATAACGTATAACGTATAACGTATAACGTATAATGCATAACGTATAACGTATAACGTATAACGTATAACGTATAACGTATAACGTATAACGTATAACGTATAACGTATAACGTATAACGTATAACGTATAACGTATAACGTATAACGTATAACGTATGACGTATAACGTAAACCGTATAACGTATAACGTATAACGTATAACGTATAACGCATAACGTATAACGTATAACGTATAACGTATAACGTATAACGTATAACGTATAACGTATAACGTATAATGCATAACGTATAACGTATAACGTATAACGTTAAACGTATTACGTATTACGTATAACCTATAACGTCTAACGTATAACGTATAACGTATAACGTATAACGCATAACGTATTACGTATAACGTATAACGTATAACGTATAACGTATAACGTATAACGTATAACGTATAACGTATAACGTATAACGTATATCGTATAACGTATAACGTATAACGTATAACGTGTAACGTATAACGTATAACGTATAAGGCATAACGTATACCGTATAACGTATAACGTCAAACGTATAACGTATAACGTATAACGTATAACGTATAACGCATAACGTATAACGTATAACGTATAACGCATAACGTATAACGTATAACGTTTAACGTATAACGTATAACGTATAACGTATAACGTATAACGTATAACGTATAACGTATAACGTATAACGTACAACGTATAACGTATAACGTATATCGTATAACGTATAACGTATAACGTATAACGTATAACGTTTAACGTATAACATATAACGTATAACGTATAACGTATAACGTATAACGTATTACGTATAACGTATAACGAATAACGTATAACGTATAACGTATAACGTATAACGTATAACGTATAACGTATAACGTATAACGCATAACGTATAACGCATAACGTATAACGTACAACGTGTAACGTATAACGTATAACGTATAGCGTATAACGTATAACATATTACATATTACATATAACGTATAACGTACAACCTATAACGTATAACGTATAACGTATAACGTATAACGTATCACGTATAACGTATAACGTATGACGTATCACGTATAACGTATAACGTATATCGTATAACGTATAACGTATAACGTATAACGTATAACGTATAGCGTATAACGTATAACATATTACATATTACATATAACGTATAACGTACAACCTATAACGTATAACGTATAACGTATAACGTACAACGTATAACGTATAACGTATAACGTATAACGTCTAACGTTTAACGTATAACGTATAACGTATTACATATTACATATAACGTATTACGTATAACCTATAACGTCTAACGTATAACGTATAACGTATAACGTATATCGTATAACGTATAACGTATAACGTATAACGTTTAACGTATAACGTTTAACGTATAACGTATAACGTATAACGTATAACGTATAACGTATAACGTATAACGTATTACGTATAACGTATAACGAATAACGTATAACGTATAACGTATAACGTATAACGTATAACGTATAACGTATAACGTATAACGCATAACGTATAACGCATAACGTATAACGTACCACGTGTAACGTATAACGTATAGCGTATAACGTATAACATATTACATATTACATATAACGTATAACGTACAACCTATAACGTATAACGTATAACGTATAACGTATAACGTATAACGCATAACGGAGAACGCATAACGTATAACGTATAACGTGTAACGTATAACGTATAGCGTATAACGTATAACGTATTACATATTACATATAACGTATAACGTACAACGTATAACGTATAACGTATAACGTATAACGTATAACGTATAACGTATAACGTATAACCTATAACGTATAACGTGTATCGTATAACGTATAACGTATAACTTATAACGTAAAACGTATTACATATTACGTATAACGAGTAACGTTTAACGTATAACGTATAACGTATAACGTATAACGTATAACGTATAACGAATAACGTATAACGTATAACGTATAACGTATAACGTATAATGCATAACGTATAACGTATAACGTATAACGTATAACGTACAACGTATAACGTATAACGTATAACGTCTAACGTTTAACGTATAACGTATAAGGTATTACATATTACATATAACGTATAACGTACAACGTATAACGTATAACGTATAACGTATAACGTATAACGTATAACGTATAACGTATAACGTATAACGTATAACGTATAACGTATAACGTATAACGTATAACGTATAACGTATTACGTATAACGTATAACTTATAACGTAAAACGTATTACATATTACGTATAACGCGTAACGTGTAACGTATAACGTATAGCGTATAACGTATAACGTATTACATATTACATATAAAGTATAACGTACAACGTATAACGTATAACGTATAACGTATAACGTCTAACGTTTAACGTATAACGTATAACGTATTACATATTACATATAACGTATAACGTACAACGTATAACGTATAACGTATAACGTATAACGTATAACGTATAACGTATAACGTACAACGTATAACGTATAACGTATATCGTATAACGTATAACGTATAACGTATAACGTTTAACGTATAACGTATAACGTATAACGTATAACGTATAACGCATAACGTATAACGTATTACGTATAACGTATAACGAATAACGTATAACGTATAACGTATAACGTATTACATATTACATATTACGTATAGCGTACAACGTATAACGTATAACATATAACATCTAACGTTTAACGTATAACGTATAACGTATAACGTATAACGTATTACGTATAACGTATAACGAATAACGTATAACGTATAACGTATAACGTATTACATATTACATATTACGTATAGCGTACAACGTATAACGTATAACATATAACATCTAAAGTTTAACGTATAACGTATAACGTATAACGTATAACGTATAACGTATAACGTATAACGTATAACGTATAACGTATAACGTATAACGTATAACGTATAACGTATAACGTATAACGTATAACGTATAACGTATAACGTATAACGTATAACGTATAACGTATAACGTACAACCTATAACTTACAACGTATAACGTACAACGTATAACGTATAACGTATAACGTATAACGTATAACGTATAACGTATAACGTTTAACGTATAACGTATAACGTATAACGTATAACGTATTACGTATAACGTACAACGTTTAACGTATAACGTATATCGTATAACGTATAACGTATAACGTATAACGTTTAACGTATAACGTATAACGTATAACGTATAACGTATAACGTATAACGTATAACGTATAACGTATAACGTATAACGTATAACGTATAACGTATAACGTATAACGTATAACGTATAACGTATAACGTGTAACGCATAACGTATAACGCATAACGTATAACGTATAACGTGTAACGTATAACGTACAGCGTATAACGTATAACGTATTACATATTACATATAACGTATAACGTACAACGTATAACGTAGAACATATAACGTCTAACGTTTAACGTATAACGTATAACGTATAACGTATAACGTATAACGTATAACGTATAACGTATAACGTATAACGTATAACGTATAACGTATAACGTATAACGCATAACGTATAACGCATAACGTAGAACGTATAACGTGTATCGTATAACGTATAGCGTATAACGTATAACGTATAACGTATAACGTATAACGTATAACGTATAACGTATAACGTATAACGTATAACGTATAACGTATAACGCATAACGTATAACGCATAACGTATAACGTATAACGTGTAACGTATAACGTATAGCGTATAACATATAACGTATTACATATTACATATAACGTATAACGTACAACGTATAACGTATAACGTATAACGTATAACGTATAACGTATAACGTATTACGTATAACGTATAACGTATAACGCACAACGTATAACGTATAACGTGTAACGTATAACGTATAGCGTATAACGTATAACATATTACATATTACATATAACGTATAACGTACAACGTATAACGTATAACGTATAACGTATAACGTATAACGTATAACGTATTACGTATAACGTATAACGTATAACGCACAACGTATAATGCATAACGTATAACGTATGACGTGTAACGTATAACGTATAGCGTATAACGTATAACATATTACATATTACATATAAAGTATAACGTACAACGTATAACGTATAACGTATAACGTCTAATGTTTAACGTATAACGTATAACGTATTACATACTACATATAACGTATAACGTATAACGTATAACGTATAACGTATAACGTATAACGCATAACGTATAACGCATAACGTATAACGTATAACGTGTAACGTATAACGTATAGCGTATAACATATAACGTATTACATATTACATATAACGTATAACGCATAACGTAGAACGTATAACGTGTATCGTATAACGTATAGCGTATAACGTATAACGTATAACGTATAACGTATAACGTATAACGTATAACGTATAACGTATAACGTATAACGTATAACGTATAACGTATAACGTATAACGTATAACGTATAACGTATAACGTATAACGTATAACGTATAACGTATAACGTATAACGTATAACGTATAACGTATAACGTATAACGTATAACGTATAACGTATAACGTATAACGTATAACGTGTAACGCATAACGTATAACGCATAACGTATAACGTATAACGTGTAACGTATAACGTACAGCGTATAACGTATAACGTATTACATATTACATATAACGTATAACGTACAACGTATAACGTAGAACATATAACGTCTAACGTTTAACGTATAACGTATAACGTATAACGTATAACGTATAACGTATAACGTATAACGTATAACGTATAACGTATAACGTATAACGTATAACGTATAACGCATAACGTATAACGCATAACGTAGAACGTATAACGTGTATCGTATAACGTATAGCGTATAACGTATAACGTATAACGTATAACGTATAACGTATAACGTATAACGTATAACGTATAACGTATAACGTATAACGTATAACGCATAACGTATAACGCATAACGTATAACGTATAACGTGTAACGTATAACGTATAGCGTATAACATATAACGTATTACATATTACATATAACGTATAACGTACAACCTATAACGTATAACGTATAACGTATAACGTATAACGTATAACGTATTACGTATAACGTATAACGTATAACGCACAACGTATAACGTATAACGTGTAACGTATAACGTATAGCGTATAACGTATAACATATTACATATTACATATAACGTATAACGTACAACGTATAACGTATAACGTATAACGTATAACGTATAACGTATAACGTATTACGTATAACGTATAACGTATAACGCACAACGTATAATGCATAACGTATAACGTATAACGTGTAACGTATAACGTATAGCGTATAACGTATAACATATTACATATTACATATAAAGTATAACGTACAACGTATAACGTATAACGTATAACGTCTAATGTTTAACGTATAACGTATAACGTATTACATACTACATATAACGTATAACGTACAACGTATAACGTATAACGTATAACGTATAACGTATAACGTATAACGTATAACGTATAACGTATAACGTATAACGTATAACGTATAACGTATAACGTATAACGTATAACGTATAACGTATAACGTATAACTTATAACGTAAAACGTATTACATATTACGTATAACGAGTAACGTATAACGTATAACGTATAACGTATAACGTACAACGTATAACGTATAACGTATATCGTATAACGCATAACGTATAACGCATAACGTACAACGTATAACGTATAGCGTATAACGTATCACGTATAACGTATAACGTATAACGTTTAACGTATAACGTATAACGTATAACGTATAACGTATAACGTATAACGTATAACGTATAACGTATAACGTATAACGTATAACGTATAACGTATAACGTATAACGCATAACGTATACCGTATAACGTATAACGTATAACGTATAACGTATAACGTATACCGTATAACGTATAACGTATAACGTATAACGTATAACGTATAACGTATAACGTATAACGTATAACGTATAACGTATAACGTATAACGTATAACGTATAACGTGTAACGTATAACGTATAACGAATAACGTATAACGTATAACGTATAACGTATAACGTACAACGCATAACGTATAACGTATAACGTATAACGCATAACGTATAACGCATAACGTATAACGTATAACGTATAACGTATAACGTATAACGTTTAACGTATAACGTATAACGTATAACGTATAACGTATAACGTATAACGTATAACGTATAACGAATAACGTATAACGTATAACGTATAACGTATAACGTACAAGGTATAACGTATAACGTATAATGTATAACGTATAACGTGTAACGTATAACGTATAACGTATAACGTATAACGTATAACGTATAACGTACAACGTATCACGTATAACGTATATCCTATAACGCATAACGTATAACGTATAACGTATAACGTATAGCGTACAACGTATAACGTATAAAATGTAACGTCTAACGTTTAACGTATAACGTACAACGTATAACGTATAACGCATAACGTATAACGTACAACGTATAACGTATAACGTATAACGTACAAAGTACAACGTATAACGTATAACGTATATCGTATAACGTATAACGTATAACGTACAACGTATAACGTATAACGTATAACGTATAACGTATAACGTATAACGTATAACGTATAACGTATAACGTATAACGCATAACGTATAACGCATAACGTATAACGTATAACGTGTAATGTATAACGTATAACGTGTAACGTATAACGTATAGCGTATAACGTATAACGTATTACATATTACATATAACGTATAACGTACAACGTATAACGTATAACGCATAACGTATAACGTATCACGTATAACGTATAACGTATGACGTATCACGTATAAGGTATGACCTATAACGCATTACGTATAGCGTATAACGCATAATGTATAACGTATAACGTATAACGTATAACGTATAACGTGTAACTTATAACGTATAACGTATAACGTATAACGTATAACGTATAACGTATAACGTATTACGTATAACGTATAACGTATAACGTATAACGTATAACGTATAACGTATAACGTATAACGTATAACGTATAACGTATAACGTATAACGTATAACGTGTAACGTATAACGTATAACGAATAACGTATAACGTATAACGTATAACGTATAACGTACAACGCATAACGTACAACGTATAACGTATAAAATGTAACGTCTAACGTATAACGTATAACGTATAACTTATGACGTATATCGTATAACGTATAACGTGCAACGTATATCGTATAACGTATAACGTATTACGTATTACGTATAACCTATAACGTCTAACGTATAACGTATAACGTATAACGTATAACGTATAACGTATAACGTATAACGTATAACGTATAACGTATAACGTATAACGTATAACGTATAACGTATAACGTATAACGTATAACGTATAACGTATAACGTATAACGTATAACGTATAACGTATAACGTATAACGTATAACGTATAACGTATAACGTATAACGTATAACGTATAACGTATAACGTATAACGTATAACGTATAACGTATAACGTTTAACGTATAACGTATAACGTATAACGTATTACATATTACATATAAAGAATAACGTACAACGTATAACGTATAACGTCTAACGTTTAACGTATAACGTATAACGTATTACATATTACATTATAACGTATAACGTACAACGTATAACGTATAACGTATAACGTATAACGTATAACGTATAACGTATAACGTATACGTATAACGTATAACGTATAACGTATAACGTATAACGTATAACGTATTACGTATAACGTATAACGTATAACGCATAACGTATAATGCATAACGCATAACGTATAACGTGTAACGTATAACGTATAGCGTATAACGTATAACGTATTACATATTACATATAAAGTATAACGTACAACGTATAACGTATAACGTGTAACGTCTTACGTTTAACGTATAACGTATAACGTCTAACGTATAACGCATAACGTATAACGTATAACGTATAACGTATAACGTATAACGTATAACGTATAACTTATAACGTTAAACGTATTACATATTACGTATAACGCGTAACGTGTAACGTATAACGTATAGCGTATAACGTATAACGTATTACATATTACATATAAAGTATAACGTACAACGTATAACGTATAACGTATAACGTCTAACGTTTAACGTATAACGTATAACGTATTACATATTACATATAACGTATAACGTACAACGTATAACGTATAACGTATAACGTATAACGTATAACGTATAACGTATAACGTACAACGTATAACGTATAACGTATATCGTATAACGTATAACGTATAACGTATAACGTTTAACGTATAACGTATAACGTATAACGTATAACGTATAACGCATAACGTATAACGTATTACGTATAACGTATAACGAATAACGTATAACGTATAACGTATAACGTATAACGTATAACGTATAACGCATAACGGATAACGTATAACGCATAACGTATAACGCATAACGTATAACGTATAACGTGTAACATATAACGTATAGCGTATAACGTATAACGTATTACATATTACATATAACGTATAGCGTACAACGTATAACGTATAACATATAACATCTAACGTTTAACGTATAACGTATAACGTATAACGTATAACGTATAACGTATAACGTATAACGTATAACGTATAACGTATAACGTATAACGTATAACGTATAACGTATAACGTATAACGTATAACGTATAACGTATAACGTATAACGTATAACGTATAACGTATAACGTAACACCTATAACTTACAACGTATAACGTACAACGTATAACGTATAACGTATAACGTATAACGTATAACGTATAACGTATAACGTTTAACGTATAACGTATAACGTATAACGTATAACGTATTACGTATAACGTACAACCTTTTAACGTATAACGTATATCGTATAACGTATAACGTATAACGTATAACGTTTAACGTATAACGTATATCGTATAACGTATAACGTATAACGTATAACGTATAACGTATAACGTATAACGTATAACGTATAACGTATAACGTATAACGTGTAACGCATAACGTATAACGCATAACGTATAACGTATAACGTGTAACGTATAACGTACAGCGTATAACGTATAACGTATTACATATTACATATAACGTATAACGTACAACGTATAACGTAGAACATATAACGTCTAACGTTTAACGTATAACGTATAACGTATAACGTATAACGTATAACGTATAACGTTAAACGTATAACGTATAACGTATAACGCATAACGTATAACGCATAACGTAGAACGTATAACGTGTAACGTATAACGTATAGCGTATAACGTATAACGTATAACGTATAACGTATATCGTATAACGTATAACGTATAACGTATAACGTATAACGTATAACGTATAACGCATAACGTATAACGCATAACGTATAACGTATAACGTGTAACGTATAACGTATAGCGTATAACATATAACGTATTACATATTACATATAACGTATAACGTACAACGTATAACGTATAACGTATAACGTATAACGTATAACGTATAACGTATAACGTATTACGTATAACGTATAACGTATAACGCACAACGTATAATGCATAACGTATAACGTATAACGTGTAACGTATAACGTATAGCGTATAACGTATAACATATTACATATTACATATAAAGTATAACGTACAACGTATAACGTATAACGTATAACGTATAACGTATAACGTATAACGTATATCGCATAACGTATAACGCATAACGTAGAACGTATAACGTGTAACGTATAACGTATAGCGCATAACGTATAACGTGTAACGTATAACGTATAGCGTATAACGTATAACGTATTACATATTACATATAAAGTATAACGTACAACGTATAACGTATAACATATAACGTCTAACGTTTAACGTATAACGTATAACGTCTAACGTATAACGCATAACGTATAACGTATAACGTATAACGTATAACGTATAACGTATAACTTATAACGTTAAACGTATTACATATTACGTATAACGCGTAACGTGTAACGTATAACGTATAGCGTATAACGTATAACGTATTACATATTACATATAAAGTATAACGTACAACGTATAACGTATAACGTATAACGTCTAACGTTTAACGTATAACGTATAACGTATTACATATTACATATAACGTATAACGTACAACGTATAACGTATAACGTATAACGTATAACGTATAACGTATAACGTATAACGTACAACGTATAACGTATAACGTATAACGTATATCGTATAACGTATAACGTATAACGTATAACGTTTAACGTATAACGTATAACGTATAACGTATAACGTATAACGCATAACGTATAACGTATTACGTATAACGTATAACGAATAACGTATAACGTATAACGTATAACGTATAACGTATAACGTATAACGGATAACGTATAACGCATAACGTATAACGCATAACGTATAACGTATAACGTGTAACGTATAACGTATAGCGTATAACGTATAACGTATTACATATTACATATAACGTATAGCGTACAACGTATAACGTATAACATATAACATCTAACGTTTAACGTATAACGTATAACGTATAACGTATAACGTATAACGTATAACGTATAACGTATAACGTATAACGTATAACGTATAACGTATAACGTATAACGTATAACGTATAACGTATAACGTATAACGTACAACCTATAACTTACAACGTATAACGTACAACGTATAACGTATAACGTATAACGTATAACGTATAACGTATAACGTATAACGTATAACGTTTAACGTATAACGTATAACGTATAACGTATAACGTATTACGTATAACGTACAACCTTTTAACGTATAACGTATATCGTATAACGTATAACGTATAACGTATAACGTTTAACGTATAACGTATATCGTATAACGTATAACGTATAACGTATAACGTATAACGTATAACGTATAACGGATAACGTATAACGTATAACGTATAACGTGTAACGCATAACGTATAACGCATAACGTATAACGTATAACGTGTAACGTATAACGTACAGCGTATAACGTATAACGTATAACGTATTACATATTACATATAACGTATAACGTACAACGTATAACGTAGAACATATAACGTCTAACGTTTAACGTATAACGTATAACGTATAACGTATAACGTATAACGTATAACGTATAACGTATAACGTATAACGTATAACGTATAACGTATAACGTATAACGCATAACGTATAACGCATAACGTAGAACGTATAACGTGTAACGTATAACGTATAGCGTATAACGTATAACGTATAACGTATAACGTATATCGTATAACGTATAACGTATAACGTATAACGTATAACGTATAACGTATAACGCATAACGTATAACGCATAACGTATAACGTATAACGTGTAACGTATAACGTATAGCGTATAACATATAACGTATAACGTATAACGTATAACGTATAACGTATAACTTATAACGTAAAACGTATTACATATTACGTATAACGAGTAACGTATAACGTATAACGTATAACGTATAACGTACAACGTATAACGTATAACGTATTACGTATAACGTATAACGTATAACGTATAACGCACAACGTATAATGCATAACGTATAACGTATAACGTGTAACGTATAACGTATAGCGTATAACGTATAACATATTACATATTACATATAAAGTATAACGTACAACGTATAACGTATAACGTATAACGTCTAACGTTTAACGTATAACGTATAACGTATTACATACTACATATAACGTATAACGTACAACGTATAACGTATAACGTATAACGTATAACGTATAACGTATAACGTATAACGTATAACGTATAACGTATAACGTATAACGTATAACGTATAACGTATAACGTATAACGTATAACGTATAACGTATAACGTATAACGTATAACTTATAACGTAAAACGTATTACATATTACGTATAACGAGTAACGTATAACGTATAACGTATAACGTATAACGTACAACGTATAACGTATAACGTATATCGTATAACGCATAACGTATAACGCATAACGTACAACGTATAACGTATAGCGTATAACGTATCACGTATAACGTATAACGTATAACGTTTAACGTATAACGTATAACGTATAACGTATAACGTATAACGTATAACGTATAACGTATAACGTATAACGTATAACGTATAACGTATAACGTATAACGTATAACGTATAACGTATAACGTATAACGTATAACGTATAACGTATAACGTATAACGTATAACGTATAACGTATAACGTATAACGTATAACGTATAACGTGTAACGTATAACGTGTAACGTATAACGTATAACGAATAACGTATAACGTATAACGTATAACGTATAACGTACAACGCATAACGTATAACGTATAACGGATAACGCATAACGTATAACGCATAACGTATAACGTATAACGTATAACGTATAACGTATAACGTTTAACGTATAACGTATAACGTATAACGTATAACGTATAACGTATAACGTATAACGTATAACGAATAACGTATAACGTATAACGTATAACGTATAACGTACAAGGTATAACGTATAACGTATAATGTATAACGTATAACGTGTAACGTATAACGTATAACGTATAACGTATAACGTATAACGTATAACGTATAACGTACAACGTATCACGTATAACGTATATCCTATAACGCATAACGTATAACGTATAACGTATAACGTATAGCGTACAACGTATAACGTATAAAATGTAACGTCTAACGTTTAACGTATAACGTACAACGTATAACGTATAACGCATAACGTATAACGTACAACGTATAACGTATAACGTATAACGTACAAAGTACAACGTATAACGTATAACGTATATCGTATAACGTATAACGTATAACGTACAACGTATAACGTATAACGTATAACGTATAACGTATAACGTATAACGTATAACGTATAACGTATAACGTATAACGTATAACGCATAACGTATAACGCATAACGTATAACGTATAACGTGTAATGTATAACGTATAACGTGTAACGTATAACGTATAGCGTATAACGTATAACGTATTACATATTACATATAACGTATAACGTCCAACGTATAACGTATAACGTATAACGTATAACGTATCACGTATAACGTATAACGTATGACGTATCACGTATAAGGTATGACCTATAACGCATTACGTATAGCGTATAACGCATAATGTATAACGTATAACGTATAACGTATAACGTATAACGTATAACTTATAACGTATAACGTATAACGTATAACGTATAACGTATAACGTATTACGTATAACGTATAACGTATAACGTATAACGTATAACGTATAACGTATAACGTATAACGTATAACGTATAACGTATAACGTGTAACGTATAACGTATAACGAATAACATATAACGTATAACGTATAACGTATAACGTACAACGCATAACGTATAACGTATAACGTATAACGCATAACGCATAACGCATAACGTATAACGTATAACGTATAACGTATAACGTATAACGTTTAACGTATAACGTATAACGTATAACGTATAACGTATAACGTATAACGTATAACGTATAACGAATAACGTATAACGTATAACGTATAACGTATAACGTACAAGGTATAACGTATAACGTATAACGTATAACGTATAACGTGTAACGTATAACGTATAACGTATAACGTATAACGTATAACGTATAACGTACAACGTATCACGTATAACGTATATCCTATAACGCATAACGTATAACGTATAACGTATAACGTATAGCGTACAACGTATAACGTATAAAATGTAACGTCTAACGTATAACGTATAACGTATAACTTATGACGTATATCGTATAACGTATAACGTGCAACGTATATCGTATAACGTATAACGTATTACGTATTACGTATAACCTATAACGTCTAACGTATAACGTATAACGTATAACGTATAACGTATAACGTATAACGTATAACGTATAACGTATAACGTATAACGTATAACGTATAATGTATAACGTATAACGTATAACGTATAACGTATAACGTATAACGTATAACGTATAACGTATAACGTATAACGTTTAACGTATAACGTATAACGTATAACGTATTACATATTACATATAAAGAATAACGTACAACGTATAACGTATAACGTCTAACGTTTAACGTATAACGTATAACGTATTACATATTACATATAACGTATAACGTACAACGTATAACGTATAACGTATAACGTCTAACGTATAACGTACAACGTATAACGTATACGTATAACGTATAACGTATAACGTATAACGTATAACGTATAACGTATTACGTATAACGTATAACGTATAACGCATAACGTATAATGCATAACGCATAACGTATAACGTGTAACGTATAACGTATAGCGTATAACGTATAACGTATTACATATTACATATAAAGTATAACGTACAACGTATAACGTATAACGTATAACGTCTAACGTTTAACGTATAACGTATAACGTCTAACGTTTAACGTATAACGTATTACGTATTACATATTACATATAACGTATAACGTACATCGTATAACGTATAACGTATAACGTATAACGTATAACGTATAACGTATAACGTATAACGTATAACGTATAACGTATAACGTATAACGTATAACGTATAACGTATAACTTATAACGTACAACGTATTACATATTACGTATAACGAGTAACGTATAACGTATAACGTATAACGTATAACGTATAACGTATAACGTATAACGTATAACGTATAACGTATAACGTATAACGTATAACGTATAACGTAAACCGTATAACGTATAACGTATAACGTATAACGTATAACGCATAACGTATAACGTATAACGTATAACGTATAACGTATAACGTATAATGCATAACGTATAACGTATAACGTATAACGTTAAACGTATTACGTATTACGTATAACCTATAACGTCTAACGTATAACGTATAACGTATAACGTATAACGCATAACGTATTACGTATAACTTACAACGTATAACGTACAACGTATAACGTATAACGTATAACGTATAACGTATAACGTATAACGTATAACGCATAACGTATAATGCATAACGTATAACGTATAACGTATAACGTAAACCGTATAACGTATAACGTATAACGTATAACGTATAACGCATAACGTATAACGTATAACGTATAACGTATAACGTATAACGTATAACGTATAATGCATAACGTATAACGTATAACGTATAACGTATAACGTATAACGTATAACGTATAACGTATAACGTATAACGTATAACGTATAACGTATAACGTATAACGTATAACGTATAACGTATAACGTATAACGTATAACGTATAACGTAAACCGTATAACGTATAACGTATAACGTATAACGTATAACGCATAACGTATAACGTATAACGTATAACGTATAACGTATAATGCATAACGTATAACGTATAACGTATAACGTATAACGTATAACGTATAACGTATAACGTATAACGTATAACGTATAACGTATAACGTATAACGTATAACGTATAACGTATAACGTATAACGTATAACGTATAACGTATAACGTAAACCGTATAACGTATAACGTATAACGTATAACGTATAACGCATAACGTATAACGTATAACGTATAACGTATAACGTATAACGTATAATGCATAACGTATAACGTATAACGTATAACGTTAAACGTATTACGTATTACGTATAACCTATAACGTCTAACGTATAACGTATAACGTATAACGTATAACGCATAACGTATTACGTATAACTTACAACGTATAACGTACAACGTATAACGTATAACGTATAACGTATAACGTATAACGTATAACGTATAACGCATAACGTATAACGCATAACGTAGAACGTATAACGTGTAACGTATAACGTATAGCGTATAACGTATAACGTATAACGTATAACGTATATCGTATAACGTATAACGTATAACGTATAACGTATAACGTATAACGTATAACGCATAACGTATAACGCATAACGTATAACGTATAACGTGTAACGTATAACGTATAGCGTATAACATATAACGTATAACGTATAACATATAACGTATAACGTATAACTTATAACGTAAAACGTATTACATATTACGTATAACGAGTAACGTATAACGTATAACGTATAACGTATAACGTACAACGTATAACGTATAACGTATTACGTATAACGTATAACGTATAACGTATAACGCACAACGTATAATGCATAACGTATAACGTATAACGTGTAACGTATAACGTATAGCGTATAACGTATAACATATTACATATTACATATAAAGTATAACGTACAACGTATAACGTATAACGTATAACGTATAACGTATAACGTATAACTTATAACGTAAAACGTATTACATATTACGTATAACGAGTAACGTATAACGTATAACGTATAACGTATAACGTACAACGTATAACGTATAACGTATATCGTATAACGCATAACGTATAACGCATAACGTACAACGTATAACGTATAGCGTATAACGTATCACGTATAACGTATAACGTATAACGTTTAACGTATAACGTATAACGTATAACGTATAACGTATAACGTATAACGTATAACGTATAACGTATAACGTATAACGTATAACGTATAACGTATAACGTATAACGTATAACGTATAACGTATAACGTATAACGTATAACGTATAACGTATAACGTATAACGTATAACGTATAACGTATAACGTATAACGTATAACGTATAACGTGTAACGTATAACGTGTAACGTATAACGTATAACGAATAACGTATAACGTATAACGTATAACGTATAACGTACAACGCATAACGTATAACGTATAACGTATAACGCATAACGTATAACGCATAACGTATAACGTATAACGTATAACGTATAACGTATAACGTTTAACGTATAACGTATAACGTATAACGTATAACGTATAACGTATAACGTATAACGTATAACGAATAACGTATAACGTATAACGTATAACGTATAACGTACAAGGTATAACGTATAACGTATAATGTATAACGTATAACGTGTAACGTATAACGTATAACGTATAACGTATAACGTATAACGTATAACGTATAACGTACAACGTATCACGTATAACGTATATCCTATAACGCATAACGTATAACGTATAACGTATAACGTATAGCGTACAACGTATAACGTATAAAATGTAACGTCTAACGTTTAACGTATAACGTACAACGTATAACGTATAACGCATAACGTATAACGTACAACGTATAACGTATAACGTATAACGTACAAAGTACAACGTATAACGTATAACGTATATCGTATAACGTATAACGTATAACGTACAACGTATAACGTATAACGTATAACGTATAACGTATAACGTATAACGTATAACGTATAACGTATAACGTATAACGTATAACGCATAACGTATAACGCATAACGTATAACGTATAACGTGTAATGTATAACGTATAACGTGTAACGTATAACGTATAGCGTATAACGTATAACGTATTACATATTACATATAACGTATAACGTACAACGTATAACGTATAACGTATAACGTATAACGTATCACGTATAACGTATAACGTATGACGTATCACGTATAAGGTATGACCTATAACGCATTACGTATAGCGTATAACGCATAATGTATAACGTATAACGTATAACGTATAACGTATAACGTATAACTTATAACGTATAACGTATAACGTATAACGTATAACGTATAACGTATTACGTATAACGTATAACGTATAACGTATAACGTATAACGTATAACGTATAACGTATAACGTATAACGTATAACGTATAACGTGTAACGTATAACGTATAACGAATAACGTATAACGTATAACGTATAACGTATAACGTACAACGCATAACGTATAACGTATAACGTATAACGCATAACGCATAACGCATAACGTATAACGTATAACGTATAACGTATAACGTATAACGTATAACGTTTAACGTATAACGTATAACGTATAACGTATAACGTATAACGTATAACGTATAACGTATAACGAATAACGTATAACGTATAACGTATAACGTATAACGTACAAGGTATAACGTATAACGTATAACGTATAACGTATAGCGTACAACGTATAACGTATAAAATGTAACGTCTAACGTATAACGTATAACGTATAACTTATGACGTATATCGTATAACGTATAACGTGCAACGTATATCGTATAACGTATAACGTATTACGTATTACGTATAACCTATAACGTCTAACGTATAACGTATAACGTATAACGTATAACGTATAACGTATAACTTATAACGTACAACGTATTACATATTACGTATAACGAGTAACGTATAACGTATAACGTATAACGTATAACGTCTAACGTATAACGAATAACGTATAACGTATAACGTATAACGTATAACGTATAACGTATAACGTATAATGCATAACGTATAACGTATAACGTATAACGTACAACGCATAACGTATAACGTATAACGTATAACGCATAACGCATAACGCATAACGTATAACTTATAACGTATAACGTATAACGTATAACGTATAACGTATAACGTATTACGTATAACGTATAACGTATAACGTATAACGTATAACGTATAACGTATAACGTATAACGTATAACGTATAACGTATAACGTGTAACGTATAACGTATAACGAATAACGTATAACGTATAACGTATAACGTATAACGTACAACGCATAACGTATAACGTATAACGTATAACGCATAACGCATAACGCATAACGTATAACGTATAACGTATAACGTATAACGTATAACGTTTAACGTATAACGTATAACGTGCAACGTATAACGTATAACGTATAACGTATAACGTATAACGTATAACGTACAACGTATCACGTATAACGTATATCCTATAACGCATAACGTATAACGTATAACGTATAGCGTACAACGTATAACGTATAAAATGTAACGTCTAACGTATAACGTATAACGTATAACTTATGACGTATATCGTATAACGTATAACGTGCAACGTATATCGTATAACGTATAACGTATTACGTATTACGTATAACCTATAACGTCTAACGTATAACGTATAACGTATAACGTATAACGTATAACGTATAACGTATAACGTATAACGTATAACGTATAACGTATAACGTATAATGTATAACGTATAACGTATAACGTATAACGTATAACGTATAACGTATAACGTATAACGTATAACGTATGACGTTTAACGTATAACGTATAACGTATAACGTATTACATATTACATATAAAGAATAACGTACAACGTATAACGTATAACGTCTAACGTTTAACGTATAACGTATAACGTATTACATATTACATATAACGTATAACGTACAACGTATAACGTATAACGTATAACGTATAACGTATAACGTACAACGTATAACGTATACGTATAACGTATAACGTATAACGTATAACGTATAACGTATAACGTATTACGTATAACGTATAACGTATAACGCATAACGTATAATGCATAACGCATAACGTATAACGTGTAACGTATAACGTATAGCGTATAACGTATAACGTATTACATATTACATATAAAGTATAACGTACAACGTATAACGTATAACGTATAACGTCTAACGTTTAACGTATAACGTATAACGTCTAACGTATAACTTATAACGTACAACGTATTACATATTACGTATAACGAGTAACGTATAACGTATAACGTATAACGTATAACGTCTAACGTATAACGAATAACGTATAACGTATAACGTATAACGTATAACGTATAACGTATAACGTATAATGCATAACGTATAACGTATAACGTATAACGTAAACCGTATAACGTATAACGTATAACGTATAACGTATAACGCATAACGTATAACGTATAACGTATAACGTATAACGTATAACGTATAACGTATAATGCATAACGTATAACGTATAACGTATAACGTATAACGTATAACGTATAACGTATAACGTATAACGTATAACGTATAACGTATAACGTATAACGTATAACGTATAACGTATAACGTATAACGTATAACGTATAACGTATAACGTATAACGTAAACCGTATAACGTATAACGTATAACGTATAACGTATAACGCATAACGTATAACGTATAACGTATAACGTATAACGTATAACGTATAATGCATAACGTATAACGTATAACGTATAACGTTAAACGTATTACGTATTACGTATAACCTATAACGTCTAACGTATAACGTATAACGTATAACGTATAACGCATAACGTATTACGTATAACGTATAACGTATAACGTATAACGTATAACGTATAACGTATAACGTATAACTTATAACGTTAAACGTATTACATATTACGTATAACGCGTAACGTGTAACGTATAACGTATAGCGTATAACGTATAACGTATTACATATTACATATAAAGTATAACGTACAACGTATAACGTATAACGTATAACGTCTAACGTTTAACGTATAACGTATAACGTATTACATATTACATATAACGTATAACGTACAACGTATAACGTATAACGTATAACGTATAACGTATAACGTATAACGTATAACGTACAACGTATAACGTATAACGTATATCGTATAACGTATAACGTATAACGTATAACGTTTAACGTATAACGTATAACGTATAACGTATAACGTATAACGCATAACGTATAACGTATTACGTATAACGTATAACGAATAACGTATAACGTATAACGTATAACGTATAACGTATAACGTATAACGGATAACGTATAACGCATAACGTATAACGCATAACGTATAACGTATAACGTGTAACGTATAACGTATAGCGTATAACGTATAACGTATTACATATTACATATAACGTATAGCGTACAACGTATAACGTATAACATATAACATCTAACGTTTAACGTATAACGTATAACGTATAACGTATAACGTATAACGTATAACGTATAACGTATAACGTATAACGTATAACGTATAACGTATAACGTATAACGTATAACGTATAACGTATAACGTATAACGTATAACGTATAACGTACAACCTATAACTTACAACGTATAACGTACAACGTATAACGTATAACGTATAACGTATAACGTATAACGTATAACGTATAACGTTTAACGTATAACGTATAACGTATAACGTATAACGTATTACGTATAACGTACAACCTTTTAACGTATAACGTATATCGTATAACGTATAACGTATAACGTATAACGTTTAACGTATAACGTATAACGTATAACGTATAACGTATAACGTATAACGTATAACGTATAACGTATAACGTATAACGTATAACGTATAACGTATATCGTATAACGTATAACGTATAACGTATAACGTATAACGTATAACGTATAACGCATAACGTATAACGCATAACGTATAACGTATAACGTGTAACGTATAACGTATAGCGTATAACATATAACGTATTACATATTACATATAACGTATAACGTACAACGTATAACGTATAACGTATAACGTATAACGTATAACGTATAACGTATTACGTATAACGTATAACGTATAACGCACAACGTATAATGCATAACGTATAACGTATAACGTGTAACGTATAACGTATAGCGTATAACGTATAACATATTACATATTACATATAAAGTATAACGTACAACGTATAACGTATAACGTATAACGTATAACGTATAACGTATAACGTATATCGCATAACGTATAACGCATAACGTAGAACGTATAACGTGTAACGTATAACGTATAGCGCATAACGTATAACGTGTAACGTATAACGTATAGCGTATAACGTATAACGTATTACATTTTACATATAAAGTATAACGTACAACGTATAACGTATAACATATAACGTCTAACGTTTAACGTATAACGTATAACGTCTAACGTATAACGCATAACGTATAACGTATAACGTATAACGTATAACGTATAACGTATAACTTATAACGTTAAACGTATTACATATTACGTATAACGCGTAACGTGTAACGTATAACGTATAGCGTATAACGTATAACGTATTACATATTACATATAAAGTATAACGTACAACGTATAACGTATAACGTATAACGTCTAACGTTTAACGTATAACGTATAACGTATTACATATTACATATAACGTATAACGTACAACGTATAACGTATAACGTATAACGTATAACGTATAACGTATAACGTATAACGTACAACGTATAACGTATAACGTATATCGTATAACGTATAACGTATAACGTATAACGTTTAACGTATAACGTATAACGTATAACGTATAACGTATAACGCATAACGTATAACGTATTACGTATAACGTATAACGAATAACGTATAACGTATAACGTATAACGTATAACGTATAACGTATAACGGATAACGTATAACGCATAACGTATAACGCATAACGTATAACGTATAACGTGTAACGTATAACGTATAGCGTATAACGTATAACGTATTACATATTACATATAACGTATAGCGTACAACGTATAACGTATAACATATAACATCTAACGTTTAACGTATAACGTATAACGTATAACGTATAACGTATAACGTATAACGTATAACGTATAACGTATAACGTATAACGTATAACGTATAACGTATAACGTATAACGTATAACGTATAACGTATAACGTACAACCTATAACTTACAACGTATAACGTACAACGTATAACGTATAACGTATAACGTATAACGTATAACGTATAACGTATAACGTTTAACGTATAACGTATAACGTATAACGTATAACGTATTACGTATAACGTACAACCTTTTAACGTATAACGTATATCGTATAACGTATAACGTATAACGTATAACGTTTAACGTATAACGTATATCGTATAACGTATAACGTATAACGTATAACGTATAACGTATAACGTAAAACGGATAACGTATAACGTATAACGTATAACGTGTAACGCATAACGTATAACGCATAACGTATAACGTATAACGTGTAACGTATAACGTACAGCGTATAACGTATAACGTATAACGTATTACATATTACATATAACGTATAACGTACAACGTATAACGTAGAACATATAACGTCTAACGTTTAACGTATAACGTATAACGTATAACGTATAACGTATAACGTATAACGTATAACGTATAACGTATAACGTATAACGTATAACGCATTACGTATAACGCATAACGTAGAACGTATAACGTGTAACGTATAACGTATAGCGTATAACGTATAACGTATAACGTATAACGTATATCGTATAACGTATAACGTATAACGTATAACGTATAACGTATAACGTATAACGCATAACGTATAACGCATAACGTATAACGTATAACGTGTAACGTATAACGTATAGCGTATAACATATAACGTATAACGTATAACGTATAACGTATAACGTATAACTTATAACGTAAAACGTATTACATATTACGTATAACGAGTAACGTATAACGTATAACGTATAACGTATAACGTACAACGTATAACGTATAACGTATTACGTATAACGTATAACGTATAACGTATAACGCACAACGTATAATGCATAACGTATAACGTATAACGTGTAACGTATAACGTATAGCGTATAACGTATAACATATTACATATTACATATAAAGTATAACGTACAACGTATAACGTATAACGTATAACGTCTAACGTTTAACGTATAACGTATAACGTATTACATACTACATATAACGTATAACGTACAACGTATAACGTATAACGTATAACGTATAACGTATAACGTATAACGTATAACGTATAACGTATAACGTATAACGTATAACGTATAACGTATAACGTATAACGTATAACGTATAACGTATAACGTATAACGTATAACTTATAACGTAAAACGTATTACATATTACGTATAACGAGTAACGTATAACGTATAACGTATAACGTATAACGTACAACGTATAACGTATAACGTATATCGTATAACGCATAACGTATAACGCATAACGTACAACGTATAACGTATAGCGTATAACGTATCACGTATAACGTATAACGTATAACGTTTAACGTATAACGTATAACGTATAACGTATAACCATATAACGTATAACGTATAACGTATAACGTATAACGTATAACGTATAACGTATAACGTATAACGTATAACGTATAACATATAACGTATAACGCATAACGTATACCGTATAACGTATAACGTATAACGTATAACGTATAACGTATACCGTATAACGTATAACGTATAACGTATAACGTATAACGTATAACGTATAACGTATAACGTATAACGTATAACTTATAACGTATAACGTATAACGTATAACGTGTAACGTATAACGTATAACGTATAACGTATAACGTATAACGTATAACGTATAACGTATAACGTATAACGTATAACGTATAACGTATAACGTATAACGTATAACGTATAACGTATAACGTATAACGTATAACGTATAACGTATAACGTATAACGTATAACGTGTAACGTATAACGTATAACGAATAACGTATAACGTATAACGTATAACGTATAACGTACAACGCATAACGTATAACGTATAACGTATAACGCATAACGTATAACGCATAACGTATAACGTATAACGTATAACGTATAACGTATAACGTTTAACGTATAACGTATAACGTATAACGTATAACGTATAACGTATAACGTATAACGTATAACGAATAACGTATAACGTATAACGTATAACGTATAACGTACAAGGTATAACGTATAACGTATAATGTATAACGTATAACGTGTAACGTATAACGTATAACGTATAACGTATAACGTATAACGTATAACGTATAACGTATAACGTACAACGTATCACGTATAACGTATATCCTATAACGCATAACGTATAACGTATAACGTATAACGTATAGCGTACAACGTATAACGTATAAAATGTAACGTCTAACGTTTAACGTATAACGTACAACGTATAACGTATAACGCATAACGTATAACGTACAACGTATAACGTATAACGTATAACGTACAAAGTACAACGTATAACGTATAACGTATATCGTATAACGTATAACGTATAACGTACAACGTATAACGTATAACGTATAACGTATAACGTATAACGTATAACGTATAACGTATAACGTATAACGTATAACGTATAACGCATAACGTATAACGCATAACGTATAACGTATAACGTGTAATGTATAACGTATAACGTGTAACGTATAACGTATAGCGTATAACGTATAACGTATTACATATTACATATAACGTATAACGTACAACGTATAACGTATAACGTATAACGTATAACGTATCACGTATAACGTATAACGTATGACGTATCACGTATAAGGTATGACCTATAACGCATTACGTATAGCGTATAACGCATAATGTATAACGTATAACGTATAACGTATAACGTATAACGTATAACTTATAACGTATAACGTATAACGTATAACGTATAACGTATAACGTATTACGTATAACGTATAACGTATAACGTATAACGTATAACGTATAACGTATAACGTATAACGTATAACGTATAACGTATAACGTGTAACGTATAACGTATAACGAATAACGTATAACGTATAACGTATAACGTATAACGTACAACGCATAACGTATAACGTATAACGTATAACGCATAACGCATAACGCATAACGTATAACGTATAACGTATAACGTATAACGTATAACGTTTAACGTATAACGTATAACGTATAACGTATAACGTATAACGTATAACGTATAACGTATAACGAATAACGTATAACGTATAACGTATAACGTATAACGTACAAGGTATAACGTATAACGTATAACGTATAACGTATAACGTGTAACGTATAACGTATAACGTATAACGTATAACGTATAACGTATAACGTACAACGTATCACGTATAACGTATGTCCTATAACGCATAACGTATAACGTATAACGTATAACGTATAGCGTACAACGTATAACGTATAAAATGTAACGTCTAACGTATAACGTATAACGTATAACTTATGACGTATATCGTATAACGTATAACGTGCAACGTATATCGTATAACGTATAACGTATTACGTATTACGTATAACCTATAACGTCTAACGTATAACGTATAACGTATAACGTATAACGTATAACGTATAACGTATAACGTATAACGTATAACGTATAACGTATAACGTATAACGTATAATGTATAACGTATAACGTATAACGTATAACGTATAACGTATAACGTATAACGTATAACGTATAACGTATAACGTTTAACGTATAACGTATAACGTATAACGTATTACATATTACATATAAAGAATAACGTACAACGTATAACGTATAACGTCTAACGTTTAACGTATAACGTATAACGTATTACATATTACATATAACGTATAACGTACAACGTATAACGTATAACGTATAACGTATAACGTATAACGTACAACGTATAACGTATACGTATAACGTATAACGTATAACGTATAACGTATAACGTATAACGTATTACGTATAACGTATAACGTATAACGCATAACGTATAATGCATAACGCATAACGTATAACGTGTAACGTATAACGTATAGCGTATAACGTATAACGTATTACATATTACATATAAAGTATAACGTACAACGTATAACGTATAACGTATAACGTCTAACGTTTAACGTATAACGTATAACGTCTAACGTTTAACGTATAACGTATAACGTATTACATATTACATATAACGTATAACGTACATCGTATAACGTATAACGTATAACGTATAACGTATAACGTATAACGTATAACGTATAACGTATAGCGTATAACGTATAACGTATAACGTATAACGTATAACGTATAACTTATAACGTACAACGTATTACATATTACGTATAACGAGTAACGTATAACGTATAACGTATAACGTATAACGTCTAACGTATAACGAATAACGTATAACGTATAACGTATAACGTATAACGTATAACGTATAACGTATAATGCATAACGTATAACGTATAACGTATAACGTAAACCGTATAACGTATAACGTATAACGTATAACGTATAACGCATAACGTATAACGTATAACGTATAACGTATAACGTATAACGTATAACGTATAATGCATAACGTATAACGTATAACGTATAACGTATAACGTATAACGTATAACGTATAACGTATAACGTATAACGTATAACGTATAACGTATAACGCATAACGTATAACGCATAACGTATAACGTACAACGTGTAACGTATAACGTATAGCGTATAACGTATAACATATTACATATTACATATAACGTATAACGTACAACCTATAACATATAACGTATAACGTATAACGTATCACGTATCACGTATAACGTATAACGTATGACGTATCACGTATAAGGTATGACCTATAACGCATAACGTATAGCGTATAACTCATAACGTATAACGTATAACGTATAACGTATAACGTATAACGTATTACGTATAACGTATAACGAATAACGTATAACGTATAACGTATAACGTATAACGTATAACGTATAACGTATAACGTATAACGTATAACGTATAACGTATAACGTATAACGTATAACGTATAACGTATAACGTATAACGCATAACGTATAACGCATAACGTATAACGTACAACGTGTAACGTATAACGTGTAACGTATAACGTATAGCGTATAGCGTATAACATATTACATATTACATATAACGTATAACGTACAACCTGTAACGTATAACGTATAACGTATAACGTATCACGTATAACGTATAACGTATGACGTATCACGTATAAGGTATGACCTATAACGCATAACGTATAGCGTATAACGCATAACGTATAACGTATAACGTATAACGTATAACGTATTACGTATAACGTATAACGAATAACGTATAACGTATAACGTATAACGTATAACGTATAACGTATAACGTATAACGTATAACGCATAACGTATAACGCATAACGTATAACGTACAACGTGTAACGTATAACGTATAGCGTATAACGTATAACATATTACATATTACATATAACGCATAACGTACAACCTATAACGTATAACGTATAACGTATAACGTATCACGTATAACGTATAACGTATGACGTATCACGTATAAGGTATGACCTATAACGCATAACGTATAGCGTATAACGCATAACGTATAACGTATAACGTATAACGTATAACGTATTACGTATAACGTATAACGAATAACGTATAACGTATAACGTATAACGTATAACGTATAACGTATAACGTATAACGTATAACGTATAACGTATAACGTATAACGTATAACGTACAACGTATAACGTATAACGTATATCGTATAACGTATAACGTATAACGTATAACGTTTAACGTATAACGTATAACGTATAACGTATAACGTATAACGTATAACGTATAACGTATAACGTATTACGTATAACGTATAACGAATAACGTATATCGTATAACGTATAACATATAACGTCTAACGTTTAACGTATAACGTACAACCTATAACGTATAACATATAACGTATAACGTATTACGTATAACGTATAACGTTTAACGTATAACGTATAACGTATAACGTATAACGTATAACGTATAACGTATTACGTATAACGTATAACGAATAACGTATAACGTATAACGTATAACGTACAACGTATAACGTATAACGTATAACGTATAACGTATTACATATTACATATAACGTATAACGTACAACGTATAACGTATAACATATAACGTCTAACGTTTAACGTATAACGTACAACGTATAACGTATAACGTATAACGTATAACGTATTACGTATAACGTATAACGTTTAACGTATAACGTATAACGTATAACGTATAACGTATAACGTATAACGTATAACGTATAACGTATAACGTACAACGTATAACGTATAACGTATAACGTATTACGTATAACGTATAACGAATAACGTATAACGTATAACGTATAACGTATAACGTATAACGTATAACGTATAACGTATAACGTATAACGTATAACGTATAACGTATAACGTATAACGTATAACGTATAACGTATAACGTATAACGTATAACGTATAACGCATAACGTATAACGCATAACGTATAACG
Organism: Ptiloglossa arizonensis; assembly: GCF_051014685.1. Classification (NCBI taxonomy): domain Eukaryota; kingdom Metazoa; phylum Arthropoda; class Insecta; order Hymenoptera; family Colletidae; genus Ptiloglossa; species Ptiloglossa arizonensis. The sequence continues at coordinate 667,484 of NW_027478598.1, read as the reverse complement.
TACAACGTGTAACGTATAACGTGTAACGTATAACGTATAGCGTATAGCGTATAACATATTACATATTACATATAACGTATAACGTACAACCTGTAACGTATAACGTATAACGTATAACGTATCACGTATAACGTATAACGTATAACGTATAACGTATAACGTATAACGTATAACGTATAATGCATAACGTATAACGTATAACGTATAACGTTAAACGTATTACGTATTACGTATAACCTATAACGTCTAACGTATAACGTATAACGTATAACGTATAACGCATAACGTATTACGTATAACGTATAACGTATAACGTATAACGTATAACGTATAACGTATAACGTATAACGTATATCGTATAACGTATAACGTATAACGTATAACGTATAACGTATAACGTATAACGTATAAGGCATAACGTATACCGTATAACGTATAACGTCAAACGTATAACGTATAACGTATAACGTATAACGTATAACGCATAACGTATAACGTATAATGTATAACGCATAACGTATAACGTATAACGTTTAACGTATAACGTATAACGTATAACGTCTAACGTATAACGTATAACGTATAACGTATAACGCATAACGTATAACGTATAACGTATTACGTTTAACCTGTAACGTCCAACGTATAACGTATAACGTATACCGTATAACGTATAACGTATAACTTATAACGTATAACGTATAACGTATAACGTGTAACGTATAACGTATAACGTAAAATGTATTACGTATTACGTATAACCTATAACGTCTAACGTATAACGTATTACGTATAACGTATAACGTATAACGTATAACGTATAACGTATAACGTATAACGTATAACGTATATCGTATAACGTATAACGTATAACGTATAACGTATAACGTATAACGTATAACGTATAAGGCATAACGTATACCGTATAACGTATAACGTCAAACGTATAACGTATAACGTATAACGTATAACGTATAACGCATAACGTATAACGTATAACGTATAACGCATAACGTATAACGTATAACGTTTAACATATAACGTATAACGTATAACGTATAACGTATAACGTATAACGTATAACGTACAACGTATAACGTATAACGTATATCGTATAACGTATAACGTATAACGTATAACGTTTAACGTATAACATATAACGTATAACGTATAACGTATAACGTATAACGTATTACGTATAACGTATAACGAATAACGTATTACGTATAACGTATAACGAATAACGTATAACGTATAACGTATAACGTATAACGTATAACGTATAACGTATAACGTATAACGCATAACGTATAACGCATAACGTATAACGTACAACGTGTAACGTATAACGTATAGCGTATAACGTATAACATATTACATATTACATATAACGTATAACGTACAACCTATAACATATAACGTATAACGTATAACGTATCACGTATCACGTATAACGTATAACGTATGACGTATCACGTATAAGGTATGACCTATAACGCATAACGTATAGCGTATAACTCATAACGTATAACGTATAACGTATAACGTATAACGTATAACGTATTACGTATAACGTATAACGAATAACGTATAACGTATAACGTATAACGTATAACGTATAACGTATAACGTATAACGTATAACGTATAACGTATAACGTATAACGTATAACGTATAACGTATAACGTATAACGTATAACGCATAACGTATAACGCATAACGTATAACGTACAACGTGTAACGTATAACGTGTAACGTATAACGTATAGCGTATAGCGTATAACATATTACATATTACATATAACGTATAACGTACAACCTGTAACGTATAACGTATAACGTATAACGTATCACGTATAACGTATAACGTATGACGTATCACGTATAAGGTATGACCTATAACGCATAACGTATGGCGTATAACGCATAACGTATAACGTATAACGTATAACGTATAACGTATTACGTATAACGTATAACGAATAACGTATAACGTATAACGTATAACGTATAACGTATAACGTATAACGTATAACGTATAACGCATAACGTATAACGCATAACGTATAACGTACAACGTGTAACGTATAACGTATAGCGTATAACGTATAACATATTACATATTACATATAACGCATAACGTACAACCTATAACGTATAACGTATAACGTATAACGTATCACGTATAACGTATAACGTATGACGTATCACGTATAAGGTATGACCTATAACGCATAACGTATAGCGTATAACGCATAACGTATAACGTATAACGTATAACGTATAACGTATTACGTATAACGTATAACGAATAACGTATAACGTATAACGTATAACGTATAACGTATAACGTATAACGTATAACGTATAACGTATAACGTATAACGTATAACGTATAACGTACAACGTATAACGTATAACGTATATCGTATAACGTATAACGTATAACGTATAACGTTTAACGTATAACGTATAACGTATAACGTATAACGTATAACGTATAACGTATAACGTATAACGTATTACGTATAACGTATAACGAATAACGTATATCGTATAACGTATAACATATAACGTCTAACGTTTAACGTATAACGTACAACCTATAACGTATAACATATAACGTATAACGTATTACGTATAACGTATAACGTTTAACGTATAACGTATAACGTATAACGTATAACGTATAACGTATAACGTATTACGTATAACGTATAACGAATAACGTATAACGTATAACGTATAACGTACAACGTATAACGTATAACGTATAACGTATAACGTATTACATATTACATATAACGTATAACGTACAACGTATAACGTATAACATATAACGTCTAACGTTTAACGTATAACGTACAACGTATAACGTATAACGTATAACGTATAACGTATTACGTATAACGTATAACGTTTAACGTATAACGTATAACGTATAACGTATAACGTATAACGTATAACGTATAACGTACAACGTATAACGTATAACGTATATCGTATAACGTATAACGTATAACGTATAACGTTTAACGTATAACGTATAACGTATAACGTATAACGTATAACGCATAACGTATAACGTATAACGTTTAACGTATAACGTATAACGTATAACGTATAACGCATAACGTATAACGCATAACGTATAACGTATAACGTGTAACGTATAACGTATAGCGTATAACGTATAACGTATAACGTATTACATATTACATATAACGTATAACGTACAACGTATAACGTATAACGTATAACGTATAACGTATTACGTATAACGTATAACGTATAACGCATAACGTATAATGCATAACGCATAACGTATAACGTGTAACGTATAACGTATAGCGTATAACGTATAACGTATTACATATTACATATAACGTATAACGTACAACGTATAACGTATAACGTATAACGTCTAACGTTTAACGTACAACGTATAACGTATTACATATTACATATAACGTATAACGTACAACGTATAACGTATAACGTATAACGTATAACGTATAACGTATAACGTATAACGTATAACGTATAACGTATAACGTATAACGTATAACGTATAACGTATAACGTATAACTTATAACGTACAACGTATTACATATTACGTATAACGAGTAACGTATAACGTATAACGTATAACGTATAACGTCTAACGTATAACGTCTAACGTATAACGAATAACGTATAACGTATAACGTATAACGTATAACGTATAACGTATAACGTATAATGCATAACGTATAACGTATAACGTATAACGTAAACCGTATAACGTATAACGTATAACGTATAACGTATAACGCATAACGTATAACGTATAACGTATAACGTATAACGTATAACGTATAACGTATAATGCATAACGTATAACGTATAACGTATAACGTATAACGTATAACGTATAACGTATAACGTATAACGCATAACGTATAACGTATAACGTATAACGTATAACGTATAACGTATAACGTATAACGTATAACGTAAACCGTATAACGTATAACGTATAACGTATAACGTATTACGCATAACGTATAACGTATAACGTATAACGTATAACGTATAACGTATAATGCATAACGTATAACGTATAACGTATAACGTTAAACGTATTACGTATTACGTATAACCTATAACGTCTAACGTATAACGTATAACGTATAACGTATAACGCATAACGTATTACGTATAACGTATAACGTATAACGTATAACGTATAACGTATAACGTATAACGTATAACGTATATCGTATAACGTATAACGTATAACGTATAACGTATAACGTATAACGTATAACGTATAACGTATAAGGCATAACGTATACCGTATAACGTATAACGTCAAACGTATAACGTATAACGTATAACGTATAACGTATAACGCATAACGTATAACGTAAAACGTATAACGCATAACGTATAACGTATAACGTTTAACGTATAACGTATAACGTATAACGTATAACGTATAACGTATAACGTAAAACGTATAACGTACAACGTATAACGTATAACGTATATCGTATAACGTATAACGTATAACGTATAACGTTTAACGTATAACATATAACGTATAACGTATAACGTATAACGTATAACGTATAACGTATTACGTATAACGTATAACGAATAACGTATAACGTATAACGTATAACGTATAACGTATAACGTATAACGTATAACGTATAACGCATAACGTATAACGCATAACGTATAACGTACAACGTGTAACGTATAACGTATAGCGTATAACGTATAACATATTACATATTACATATAACGTATAACGTACAACCTGTAACGTATAACGTATAACGCATAACGTATCACGTATAACGTATAACGTATGACGTATCACGTATAAGGTATGTCCTATAACGCATAACGTATAGCGTATAACGCATAACGTATAACGTATAACGTATAACGTATAACGTATAACGTATAACGTATAACGCATAACGTATAACGTATAACGTTTAACGTATAACGTATAACGTATAACGTATAACGTATAACGCATAACGTATAACGTATAACGTTTAACGTATAACGTATAACGTATAACGTATAACGCATAACGTATAACGCATAACGTATAACGTATAACGTGTAACGTATAACGTATAGCGTATAACGTATAACGTATAACGTATTACATATTACATATAACGTATAACGTACAACGTATAACGTATAACGTATAACGTATAACGTATTACGTATAACGTATAACGTATAACGCATAACGTATAATGCATAACGCATAACGTATAACGTGTAACGTATAACGTATAGCGTATAACGTATAACGTATTACATATTACATATAACGTATAACGTACAACGTATAACGTATAACGTATAACGTCTAACGTTTAACGTACAACGTATAACGTATTACATATTACATATAACGTATAACGTACAACGTATAACGTATAACGTATAACGTATAACGTATAACGTATAACGTATAACGTATAACGTATAACGTATAACGTATAACGTATAACGTATAACGTATAACGTATAACTTATAACGTACAACGTATTACATATTACGTATAACGAGTAACGTATAACGTATAACGTATAACGTATAACGTCTAACGTATAACGTCTAACGTATAACGAATAACGTATAACGTATAACGTATAACGTATAACGTATAACGTATAACGTATAATGCATAACGTATAACGTATAACGTATAACGTAAACCGTATAACGTATAACGTATAACGTATAACGTATAACGCATAACGTATAACGTATAACGTATAACGTATAACGTATAACGTATAACGTATAATGCATAACGTATAACGTATAACGTATAACGTATAACGTATAACGTATAACGTATAACGTATAACGCATAACGTATAACGTATAACGTATAACGTATAACGTATAACGTATAACGTATAACGTATAACGTAAACCGTATAACGTATAACGTATAACGTATAACGTATTACGCATAACGTATAACGTATAACGTATAACGTATAACGTATAACGTATAATGCATAACGTATAACGTATAACGTATAACGTTAAACGTATTACGTATTACGTATAACCTATAACGTCTAACGTATAACGTATAACGCATAACGTATAACGTATAACGTATAACGTATAACGTATAACGTATAACGTATAATGCATAACGTATAACGTATAACGTATAACGTATAACGTATAACGTATAACGTATAACGTATAACGCATAACGTATAACGTATAACGTATAACGTATAACGTATAACGTATAACGTATAACGTATAACGTAAACCGTATAACGTATAACGTATAACGTATAACGTATTACGCATAACGTATAACGTATAACGTATAACGTATAACGTATAACGTATAATGCATAACGTATAACGTATAACGTATAACGTTAAACGTATTACGTATTACGTATAACCTATAACGTCTAACGTATAACGTATAACGTATAACGTATAACGCATAACGTATTACGTATAACGTATAACGTATAACGTATAACGTATAACGTATAACGTATAACGTATAACGTATATCGTATAACGTATAACGTATAACGTATAACGTATAACGTATAACGTATAACGTATAACGTATAAGGCATAACGTATACCGTATAACGTATAACGTCAAACGTATAACGTATAACGTATAACGTATAACGTATAACGCATAACGTATAACGTAAAACGTATAACGTATAACGTATAACGTATAACGTATAACGTTTAACGTATAACATATAACGTATAACGTATAACGTATAACGTATAACGTATAACGTATTACGTATAACGTATAACGAATAACGTATAACGTATAACGTATAACGTATAACGTATAACGTATAACGTATAACGTATAACGCATAACGTATAACGCATAACGTATAACGTACAACGTGTAACGTATAACGTATAGCGTATAACGTATAACATATTACATATTACATATAACGTATAACGTACAACCTATAACGTATAACGTATAACGCATAACGTATCACGTATAACGTATAACGTATGACGTATCACGTATAAGGTATGTCCTATAACGCATAACGTATAGCGTATAACGCATAACGTATAACGTATAACGTATAACGTATAACGTATAACGTATAACGTATAACGCATAACGTATAACGTATAACGTATAACGCATAACGTATAACGTATAACGTTTAACGTATAACGTATAACGTATAACGTATAACGTATAACGTATAACGTATAACGTATAACGTATAACGTATAACGCATAACGTATAACGTATAACGTATAACGTATAACGTATAACGTATAACGTATAACGTATAACGTATAACGTATAACGTATAACGTATAACGTATAACGCATAACGTATCACGTATAACGTATAACGTATGACGTATCACGTATAAGGTATGACCTATAACGCATAACGTATAGCGTATAACGCATAACGTATAACGTATAACGTATAACGTATAACGTATAACGTATAACGTATAACGCATAACGTATAACGTATAACGTATAACGCATAACGTATAACGTATAACGTTTAACGTATAACGTATAACGTGTAACGTATAACGTATAGCGTATAACGTATAACGTATTACATATTACATATAACGTATAACGTACAACGTATAACGTATAACGTATAACGTATAACGTATAACGTATAACGTATAACGTATAACGTATAACGTATAACGCATAACGTATGATGCATAACGTATAACGTATAACGCATAACGTATAACGTATTACGTTTAACGTATAACGTATAACGTATAACGTATAACGTATAACGTATAACGTATAACGTATAACGTATAACGTATAACTTATAACGTAAAACGTATTACATATTACGTATAACGAGTAACGTATAACGTATAACGTATAACGTATAACGTATAACGTATAACGTATAACGTATAACGAATAACGTATAACGTATAACGTATAACGTATAACGTATAATGCATAACGTATAACGTATAACGTATAACGTAAAACGTATAACGTATAACGTATAACGTATAACGTATAACGCATAACGTATAACGTATAACGTATAACGTATAACGTATAACGTATAACGCATAACGTATAACGTATAACGTATAACGTATAACGTATAACGTATAACGTATAACGTATAACGTATAACGTATAACGTATAACGTATAACGTATAACGTATAACGTATAACGTATAACGTATAACGTATAACGTATAACGTATAACGTATAACGTATAACGTATAACGTATACCGTATAACGTATAACGTATAACTTTTAACGTATAACGTATAAGGTATAACGTGTAACGTATAACGTATAACGTAAAACGTATTACGTATTACGAATAACCTATAACGTCTAACGTATAACGTATAACGTATAACGTATAACGCACAACGTATAAGGTATAACGTATTACGTTTAACCTGTAACGTCCAACGTATAACGTATAACGTATACCGTATAACGTATAACGTATAACTTATAACGTATAACGTATAACGTATAACGTGTAACGTATAACGTATAACGTAAAACGTATTATGTATTACGTATAACCTATAACTTCTAACGTATAACGTATAACGTATAACGTATATCGTATAACGTATAACGTATAACGTATAACGTTTAACGTATAACGTTTAACGTATAACGTATAACGTATAACGTATAACGTATAACGTATAACGTATAACGTATTACGTATAACGTATAACGAATAACGTATAACGTATAACGTATAACGTATAACGTATAACGTATAACGTATAACGTATAACGCATAACGTATAACGCATAACGTATAACGTACAACGTGTAACGTATAACGTATAGCGTATAACGTATAACATATTATATATTACATATAACGTATATCGTACAACCTATAACGTATAACGTATAACGTATAACGCATAACGTATAACGTATAACGTTTAACGTATAACGTATAACGTATAACGTATAACGTATAACGTATAACGTATAACGTATAACGTACAACGTATAACGTATAACGTATATCGTATAACGTATAACGTATAACGTATAACGTTTAACGTATAACGTATAACGTATAACGTATAACGTATAACGTATAACGTATAACGTATAACGTATTACGTATAACGTATAACGAATAACGTATATCGTATAACGTATAACGTATAACGTATAACGCATAACGGAGAACGCATAACGTATAACGTATAACGTGTAACGTATAACGTATAGCGTATAACGTATAACGTATTACATATTACATATAACGTATAACGTACAACGTATAACGTATAACGTATAACGTATAACGTATAACGTATAACGTATAACGTATAACGTATAACGTATAACGTATATCGTATAACGTATAACGTATAACTTATAACGTAAAACGTATTACATATTACGTATAACGAGTAACGTATAACGTATAACGTATAACGTATAACGTATAACGTATATCGTATAACGTATAACGTATAACGTCTAACGTTTAACGTATAACGTATAACGTATAACGTATAACGTATAACGTATAACGCATAACGGAGAACGCATAACGTATAACGTATAACGTGTAACGTATAACGTATAGCGTATAACGTATAACGTATTACATATTACATATAACGTATAACGTACAACGTATAACGTATAACGTATAACGTATAACGTATAACGTATAACGTATAACGTATAACGTATAACGTATAACGTATAACGTATAACGTATAACGTATAACGTATTACGTATAACGTATAACGAATAACGTATATCGTATAACGTATAACGTATTACATATTACATATAACGTATAGCGTACAACGTATAACGTATAACATATAACATCTAACGTTTAACGTATAACGTATAACGTATAACGTATAACGTATAACGTATAACGTATAACGTATAACGTATAACGTATAACGTATAACGTATAACGTATAACGTATAACGTATAACGTATAACGTATAACGTATAACGTATAACGTATAACGTATAACGTATAACGTACAACCTATAACTTACAACGTATAACGTACAACGTATAACGTATAACGTATAACGTATAACGTATAATGTATAACGTATAACGTTTAACGTATAACGTATAACGTATAACGTATAACGTATTACGTATAACGTACAACGTTTAACGTATAACGTATATCGTATAACGTATAACGTATAACGTATAACGTTTAACGTATAACGTATAACGTATAACGTATAACGTATAACGTATAACGTATAACGTATAACGTATAAAGTATAACGTATAACGTATAACGTATAACGTGTAACGCATAACGTATATCGTATAACGTATAACGTATAACGTGTAACGTATAACGTACAGCGTATAACGTATAACGTATTACATATTACATATAACGTATAACGTACAACGTATAACGTAGAACATATAACGTCTAACGTTTAACGTATAACGTATAACGTATAACGTATAACGTATAACGTATAACGTATAACGTATAACGTATAACGCATAACGTATAACGCATAACGTAGAACGTATAACGTGTAACGTATAACGTATAGCGTATAACGTATAACGTATAACGTATAACGTATAACGTATAACGTATAACGTATAACGTATAACGTATAACGTATAACGTATAACGTATAACGTATAACGCATAACGTATAACGCATAACGTATAACGTATAACGTGTAACGTATAACGTATAGCGTATAACATATAACGTATTACATTTTACATATAACGTATAACGTACAACGTATAACGTATAACGTATAACGTATAACGTATAACGTATAACGTATTACGTATAACGTATAACGTATAACGCACAACGTATAATGCATAACGTATAACGTATAACGTGTAACGTATAACGTATAGCGTATAACGTATAACATATTACATATTACATATAAAGTATAACGTACAACGTATAACGTATAACGTATAACGTCTAACGTTTAACGTATAACGTATAACGTATTACATACTACATATAACGTATAACGTACAACGTATAACGTATAACGTATAACGTATAACGTATAACGTATAACGTATAACGTATAACGTATAACGTATAACGTATAACGTATAACGTATAACGTATAACGTATAACGTATAACGTATAACGTATAACGTATAACTTATAATGTAAAACGTATTACATATTACGTATAACGAGTAACGTATAACGTATAACGTATAACGTATAACGTACAACGTATAACGTATAACGTATATCGTATAACGCATAACGTATAACGTATAACGCACAACGTATAATGCATAACGTATAACGTATAACGTGTAACGTATAACGTATAGCGTATAACGTATAACATATTACATATTACATATAAAGTATAACGTACAACGTATAACGTATAACGTATAACGTCTAACGTTTAACGTATAACGTATAACGTATTACATACTACATATAACGTATAACGTACAACGTATAACGTATAACGTATAACGTATAACGTATAACGTATAACGTATAACGTATAACGTTTAACGTATAACGTATAACGTATAACGTATAACGTATTACGTATAACGTACAACGTTTAACGTATAACGTATATCGTATAACGTATAACGTATAACGTATAACGTTTAACGTATAACGTATAACGTATAACGTATAACGTATAACGTATAACGTATAACGTATAACGTATAAAGTATAACGTATAACGTATAACGTATAACGTGTAACGCATAACGTATAACGCATAACGTATAACGTATAACGTGTAACGTATAACGTACAGCGTATAACGTATAACGTATTACATATTACATATAACGTATAACGTACAACGTATAACGTAGAACATATAACGTCTAACGTTTAACGTATAACGTATAACGTATAACGTATAACGTATAACGTATAACGTATAACGTATAACGTATGACGTATAACGCATAACGTATAACGCATAACGTAGAACGTATAACGTGTAACGTATAACGTATAGCGTATAACGTATAACGTATAACGTATAACGTATAACGTATAACGTATAACGTATAACGTATAACGTATAACGTATAACGTATAACGTATAACGCATAACGTATAACGCATAACGTATAACGTATAACGTGTAACGTATAACGTATAGCGTATAACATATAACGTATTACATATTACATATAACGTATAACGTACAACGTATAACGTATAACGTATAACGTATAACGTATAACGTATAACGTATTACGTATAACGTATAACGTATAACGCACAACGTATAATGCATAACGTATAACGTATAACGTGTAACGTATAACGTATAGCGTATAACGTATAACATATTACATATTACATATAAAGTATAACGTACAACGTATAACGTATAACGTATAACGTCTAACGTTTAACGTATAACGTATAACGTATTACATACTACATATAACGTATAACGTACAACGTATAACGTAGAACATATAACGTCTAACGTTTAACGTATAACGTATAACGTATAACGTATAACGTATAACGTATAACGTATAACGTATAACGTATTACGTATAACGTATAACGTATAACGTATAACGTATAACGTATAACGTATAACGTATAACGTATAACGTATTACGTATAACGTATAACGGATAACGTATAACGTATAACGTATAACGTATAACGTATAACGTATAACGTATAACGTATAACGCATAACGTATAACGTATAACGTATAACGTATAACGTATAACGTATAACGTATAACGTATAACGTATAACGCATAACGTATAACGTATTACATATAACGTATAACGTACAACGTATAACGTATAACGTATAACGTATAACGTATAACGTATAACGTATAACGTATAACGTATAGCGTATATCGTATAACGTATAACGTATAACTTGTAACGTAAAACGTATTACATATTACGTATAACGAGTAACGTATAACGTATAACGTATAACGTATAACGTATAACGTATAACGAATAACGTATAACGTATAACGTATAACGTATAACGTATAATGCATAACGTATAACGTATAACGTATAACGTATAACGTACAACGTATAACGTATAACGTATAACGTCTAACGTTTAACGTATAACGTATAACGTATTACATATTACATATAACGTATAACGTACAACGTATGACGTATAACGTATAACGTATAACGTATAACGTATAACGTATAACGTATAACGTATAACGTATAACGTATAACGTATAACGTATAACGTATAACGTATAACTTATAACGTAAAACGTATTACATATTACGTATAACGAGTAACGTGTAACGTATAACGTATAACGTATAACGTATAACGTATAACGTACAACGTATCACGTATAACGTATATCCTATAACGCATAACGTATAACGTATAACGTATAACGTATAGCGTACAACGTACAACGCATAACGTATAACGTATAACGTATAACGCATAACGTATAACGCATAACGTATAACGTATAACGTATAACGTATAACGTATAACGTTTAACGTATAACGTATAACGTATAACGTATAACGTATAACGTATAACGTATCACGTATAACGTACAACGTATAACGTATAACGTATAACGTCTAACGTTTAACGTATAACGTATAACGTATAACGTATAACGTACAACGTATCACGTATAACGTATATCCTATAACGCATAACGTATAACGTATAACGTATAACGTATAGCGTACAACGTACAACGCATAACGTATAACGTATAACGTATAACGCATAACGTATAACGCATAACGTATAACGTATAACGTATAACGTATAACGTATAACGTTTAACGTGTAACGTATAACGTATAACGTATAACGTATAACGTATAACGTACAACGTATCACGTATAACGTATATCCTATAACGCATAACGTATAACGTATAACGTATAACGTATAGCGTACAACGTACAACGCATAACGTATAACGTATAACGTATAACGCATAACGTATAACGCATAACGTATAACGTATAACGTATAACGAATAACGTATAACGTATAACGTATAACGTATAACGTATAATGCATAACGTATAACGTATAACGTATAACGTATAACGTACAACGTATAACGTATAACGTATAACGTCTAACGTTTAACGTATAACGTATAACGTATTACATATTACATATAACGTATAACGTACAACGTATGACGTATAACGTATAACGTATAACGTATAACGTATAACGTATAACGTATAACGTATAACGTATAACGTATAACGTATAACGTATAACGTATATCGTATAACGTATAACGTATAACTTGTAACGTAAAACGTATTACATATTACGTATAACGAGTAACGTATAACGTATAACGTATAACGTATAACGTATAACGTATAACGTATAACGTATAACGTATAACGTGTAACGTATAACGTATAACGAATAACGTATAACGTATAACGTATAACGTATAACGTACAACGCATAACGTATAACGTATAACGTATAACGCATAACGTATAACGCATAACGTATAACGTATAACGTATAACGTATAACGTATAACGTTTAACGTATAACGTATAACGTATAACGTATAACGTATAACGTATAACGTATAACGTATAACGAATAACGTATAACGTATAACGTATAACGTATAACGTACAAGGTATAACGTATAACGTATAACGTATAACGTATAACGTGTAACGTATAACGTATAACGTATAACGTATAACGTATAACGTATAACGTACAACGTATCACGTATAACGTATATCCTATACCGCATAACGTATAACGTATAACGTATAACGTATAGCGTACAACGTATAACGTATAAAATGTAACGTCTAACGTTTAACGTATAACGTACAACGTATAACGTATAACGCATAACGTATAACGTACAACGTATAACGTATAACGTATAACGTACAACGTACAACGTATAACGTATAACGTATAACGTATATCGTATAACGTATAACGTATAACGTACAACGTATAACGTATAACGTATAACGCATAACGTATAACGTATAACGTATAACGTATAACGTATAACGTATAACGTATAACGCATAACGTATAACGCATAACGTATAACGTATAACGTGTAATGTATAACGTATAACGTGTAACGTATAACGTATAGCGTATAACGTATAACGTATTACATATTACATATAACGTATAACGTACAACGTATAACGTATAACGTATAACGTATAACGTATCACGTATAACGTATAACGTATGACGTATCACGTATAAGGTATGACCTATAACGCATTACGTATAGCGTATAACGCATAATGTATAACGTATAACGTATAACGTATAACGTATAACGTATAACTTATAACGTATAACGTATAACGTATAACGTATAACGTATAACGTATTACGTATAACGTATAACGTATAACGTATAACGTATAACGTATAACGTATAACGTATAACGTATAACGTATAACGTATAACGTGTAACGTATAACGTGTAACGAATAACGTATAACGTATAACGTATAACGTATAACGTATAACGTACAACGCATAACGTATAACGTATAACGTATAACGCATAACGTATAACGCATAACGTATAACATATAACGTATAACGTATAACGTATAACGTTTAACGTATAACGTATAACGTATAACGTATAACGTATAACGTATAACGTATAACGTATAACGAATAACGTATAACGTATAACGTATAACGTATAACGTACAAGGTATAACGTATAACGTATAACGTATAACGTATAACGTGTAACGTAAAACGTATAACGTATAACGTATAACGTATAACGTATAACGTACAACGTATGACGTATAACGTATATCCTATAACGCATAACGTATAACGTATAACGTATAACGTATAGCGTACAACGTATAACGTATAAAATGTAACGTCTAACGTATAACGTATAACGTATAACGTATAACGTATAACGTATAACGTATAACGTATAACGTATAACGTATAACGTATAACGTATAACGTATAACGTATAACGTATAACGTATAACGTATAACGTATAACGTTTAACGTATAACGTATAACGTATAACGTATTACATATTACATATAAAGAATAACGTACAACGTATAACGTATAACGTCTAACGTTTAACGTATAACGTATAACGTATTACATATTACATATAACGTATAACGTACAACGTATAACGTATAACGTATAACGTATAACGTATAACGTATAACGTATAACGTATAACGTATAACGTATAACGTATAACGTATCACGTATAACGTATAACGTATGACGTATCACGTATAAGGTATGACCTATAACGCATTACGCATAGCGTATAACGCATAATGTATAACGTATAACGTATAACGTATAACGTATAACGTATAACTTATAACGTATAACGTATAACGTATAACGTATAACGTATAACGTATTACGTATAACGTATAACGTATAACGTATAACGTATAACGTATAACGTATAACGTGTAACGTATAACGTATAACGTATAACGTGTAACGTATAACGTATAACGAATAACGTATAACGTATAACGTATAACGTATAACGTACAACGCATAACGTATAACGTATAACGTATAACGCATAACGTATAACGCATAACGTATAACGTATAACGTATAACGTATAACGTATAACGTTTAACGTATAACGTATAACGTATAACGTATAACGTATAACGTATAACGTATAACGTATAACGAATAACGTATAACGTATAACGTATAACGTATAACGTACAAGGTATAACGTATAACGTATAACGTATAACGTATAACGTGTAACGTATAACGTATAACGTATAACGTATAACGTATAACGTATAACGTATAACGTACAACGTATCACGTATAACGTATATCCTATAACGCATAACGTATAACGTATAACGTATAACGTATAGCGTACAACGTATAACGTATAAAATGTAACGTCTAACGTATAACGTATAACGTATAACTTATGACGTATATCGTATAACGTATAACGTGCAACGTATA
This sequence comes from Ptiloglossa arizonensis, assembly GCF_051014685.1. NCBI lineage: Eukaryota > Metazoa > Arthropoda > Insecta > Hymenoptera > Colletidae > Ptiloglossa > Ptiloglossa arizonensis. Next base: position 650,372 of record NW_027478598.1, on the reverse strand, counting down.
TCGTATAACGTATAACGTATTACGTATTACGTATAACCTATAACGTCTAACGTATAACGTATAACGTATAACGTATAACGTATAACGTATAACGTATAACGTATAACGTATAACGTATAACGTATAACGTATAACGTATAACGTATAACGTATAACGTATAACGTATAACGTATAACGTATAACGTATAACGTATAACGTATAACGTATAACGTTTAACGTATAACGTATAACGTATAACGTATTACATATTACATATAAAGAATAACGTACAACGTATAACGTATAACGTCTAATGTTTAACGTATAACGTATAACGTATTACATATTACATATAACGTATAACGTACAACGTATAACGTATAACGTATAACGTATAACGTATAACGTATAACGTATAACGTATAACGTATACGTATAACGTATAACGTATAACGTATAACGTATAACGTATAACGTATTACGTATAACGTATAACGTATAACGCATAACGTATAATGCATAACGCATAACGTATAACGTGTAAAGTATAACGTATAGCGTATAACGTATAACGTATTACATATTACATATAAAGTATAACGTACAACGTATAACGTATAACGTATAACGTCTAACGTTTAACGTATAACGTATAACGTCTAACGTTTAACGTATAACGTATAACGTATTACATATTACATATAACGTATAACGTACATCGTATAACGTATAACGTATAACGTATAACGTATAACGTATAACGTATAACGTATAACGTATAACGTATAACGTATAACGTATAACGTATAACTTATAACGTACAACGTATTACATATTACGTATAACGAGTAACGTATAACGTATAACGTATAACGTATAACGTCTAACGTATAACGAATAACGTATAACGTATAACGTATAACGTATAACGTATAACGTATAACGTATAATGCATAACGTATAACGTATAACGTATAACGTAAACCGTATAACGTATAACGTATAACGTATAACGTATAACGCATAACGTATAACGTATAACGTATAACGTATAACGTATAACGTATAACGTATAACGTATAATGCATAACGTATAACGTATAACGTATAACGTATAACGTATAACGTATAACGTATAACGTATAACGTATAACGTATAAAGTATAACGTATAACGTATAACGTATAACGTATAACGTATAACGTATAACGTATAACGTATAACGTATAACGTATAACGTAAACCGTATAACGTATAACGTATAACGTATAACGTATAACGCATAACGTATAACGTATAACGTATAACGTATAACGTATAACGTATAATGCATAACGTATAACTTATAACGTATAACGTTAAACGTATTACGTATTACGTATAACCTATAACGTCTAACGTATAACGTATAACGTATAACGTATAACGCATAACGTATTACGTATAACGTATAACGTATAACGTATAACGTATAACGTATAACGTATAACGTATAACGTATATCGTATAACGTATAACGTATAACGTATAACGTATAACGTATAACGTATAACGTATAACGTATAAGGCATAACGTATACCGTATAACGTATAACGTCAAACGTATAACGTATAACGTATAACGTATAACGTATAACGCATAACGTATAACGTATAACGTATAACGCATAGCGTATAACGTATAACGTTTAACGTATAACGTATAACGTATAACGTCTAACGTATAACGTATAACGTATAACGTATAACGTATAACGCATAACGTATAACGTATAACGTATTACGTTTAACCTGTAACGTCCAACGTATAACGTATAACGTATACCGTATAACGTATAACGTATAACTTATAACGTATAACGTATAACGTATAACGTGTAACGTATAACGTATAACGTAAAATGTATTACGTATTACGTATAACCTATAACGTCTAACGTATAACGTATTACGTATAACGTATAACGTATAACGTATAACGTATAACGTATAACGTATAACGTATAACGTATAACGTATATCGTATAACGTATAACGTATAACGTATAACGTATAACGTATAACGTATAACGTATAAGGCATAACGTATACCGTATAACGTATAACGTCAAACGTATAACGTATAACGTATAACGTATAACGTATAACGCATAACGTATAACGTATAACGTATAACGCATAGCGTATAACGTATAACGTTTAACGTATAACGTATAACGTATAACGTCTAACGTATAACGTATAACGTATAACGTATAACGTATAACGCATAACGTATAACGTATAACGTATTACGTTTAACCTGTAACGTCCAACGTATAACGTATAACGTATACCGTATAACGTATAACGTATAACTTATAACGTATAACGTATAACGTATAACGTGTAACGTATAACGTATAACGTAAAATGTATTACGTATTACGTATAACCTATAACGTCTAACGTATAACGTATTACGTATAACGTATAACGTATAACGTATAACGTATAACGTATAACGTATAACGTATAACGTATATCGTATAACGTATAACGTATAACGTATAACGTATAACGTATAACGTATAACGTATAAGGCATAACGTATACCGTATAACGTATAACGTCAAACGTATAACGTATAACGTATAACGTATAACGTATAACGCATAACGTATAACGTATAACGTATAACGCATAACGTATAACGTATAACGTGTAACGTATAACGTATAACGTAAAACGTATTACGTATTACGTATAACCTATAACGTCTAACGTATAACGTATAACGTATAACGTATATCGTATAACGTATAACGTATAACGTATAACGTTTAACGTATAACGTTTAACGTATAACGTATAACGTATAACGTATAACGTATAACGTATAACGTATAACGTATAACGTATTACGTATAACGTATAACGGATAACGTATAACGTATAACGTATAACGTATAACGTATAACGTATAACGTATAACGTATAACGCATAACGTATAACGTATAACGTATAACGTATAACGTATAACGTATAACGTATAACGTATAACGTATAACGCATAACGTATAACGTATTACATATAACGTATAACGTACAACCTATAACGTATAACGTATAACGTATAACGTATAACGTATAACGTATAACGTATGACGTATCACGTATAAGGTATGACCTATAACGCATAACGTATAGCGTATAACGCATAACGTATAATGTATAACGTATAACGTATAACGTATAACGTATAACGTATAACGTGTAACGTATAACGTATAGCGTATAACGTATAACGTATTACATATTACATATAACGTATAACGTACAACGTATAACGTATAACGTATAACGTATAACGTATAACGTATAACGTATAACGTATAACGTATAGCGTATATCGTATAACGTATAACGTATAACTTGTAACGTAAAACGTATTACATATTACGTATAACGAGTAACGTATAACGTATAACGTATAACGTATAACGTATAACGTATAACGAATAACGTATAACGTATAACGTATAACGTATAACGTATAATGCATAACGTATAACGTATAACGTATAACGTATAACGTATAACGTACAACGTATAACGTATAACGTATAACGTCTAACGTTTAACGTATAACGTATAACGTATTACATATTACATATAACGTATAACGTACAACGTATGACGTATAACGTATAACGTATAACGTATAACGTATAACGTATAACGTATAACGTATAACGTATAACGTATAACGTATAACGTATAACGTATAACGTATAACTTATAACGTAAAACGTATTACATATTACGTATAACGAGTAACGTGTAACGTATAACGTATAACGTATAACGTATAACGTATAACGTACAACGTATCACGTATAACGTATATCCTATAACGCATAACGTATAACGTATAACGTATAACGTATAGCGTACAACGTACAACGCATAACGTATAACGTATAACGTATAACGCATAACGTATAACGCATAACGTATAACGTATAACGTATAACGTATAACGTATAACGTTTAACGTATAACGTATAACGTATAACGTATAACGTATAACGTATAACGTATCACGTATAACGTACAACGTATAACGTATAACGTATAACGTCTAACGTTTAACGTATAACGTATAACGTATAACGTATAACGTACAACGTATCACGTATAACGTATATCCTATAACGCATAACGTATAACGTATAACGTATAACGTATAGCGTACAACGTACAACGCATAACGTATAACGTATAACGTATAACGCATAACGTATAACGCATAACGTATAACGTATAACGTATAACGTATAACGTATAACGTTTAACGTGTAACGTATAACGTATAACGTATAACGTATAACGTATAACGTACAACGTATCACGTATAACGTATATCCTATAACGCATAACGTATAACGTATAACGTATAACGTATAGCGTACAACGTACAACGCATAACGTATAACGTATAACGTATAACGCATAACGTATAACGCATAACGTATAACGTATAACGTATAACGAATAACGTATAACGTATAACGTATAACGTATAACGTATAATGCATAACGTATAACGTATAACGTATAACGTATAACGTACAACGTATAACGTATAACGTATAACGTCTAACGTTTAACGTATAACGTATAACGTATTACATATTACATATAACGTATAACGTACAACGTATGACGTATAACGTATAACGTATAACGTATAACGTATAACGTATAACGTATAACGTATAACGTATAACGTATAACGTATAACGTATAACGTATATCGTATAACGTATAACGTATAACTTGTAACGTAAAACGTATTACATATTACGTATAACGAGTAACGTATAACGTATAACGTATAACGTATAACGTATAACGTATAACGTATAACGTATAACGTATAACGTGTAACGTATAACGTATAACGAATAACGTATAACGTATAACGTATAACGTATAACGTACAACGCATAACGTATAACGTATAACGTATAACGCATAACGTATAACGCATAACGTATAACGTATAACGTATAACGTATAATGTATAACGTTTAACGTATAACGTATAACGTATAACGTATAACGTATAACGTATAACGTATAACGTATAACGAATAACGTATAACGTATAACGTATAACGTATAACGTACAAGGTATAACGTATAACGTATAACGTATAACGTATAACGTGTAACGTATAACGTATAACGTATAACGTATAACGTATAACGTATAACGTACAACGTATCACGTATAACGTATATCCTATAACGCATAACGTATAACGTATAACGTATAACGTATAGCGTACAACGTATAACGTATAAAATGTAACGTCTAACGTTTAACGTATAACGTACAACGTATAACGTATAACGCATAACGTATAACGTACAACGTATAACGTATAACGTATAACGTACAACGTACAACGTATAACGTATAACGTATAACGTATATCGTATAACGTATAACGTATAACGTACAACGTATAACGTATAACGTATAACGCATAACGTATAACGTATAACGTATAACGTATAACGTATAACGTATAACGTATAACGCATAACGTATAACGCATAACGTATAACGTATAACGTGTAATGTATAACGTATAACGTGTAACGTATAACGTATAGCGTATAACGTATAACGTATTACATATTACATATAACGTATAACGTACAACGTATAACGTATAACGTATAACGTATAACGTATCACGTATAACGTATAACGTATGACGTATCACGTATAAGGTATGACCTATAACGCATTACGTATAGCGTATAACGCATAATGTATAACGTATAACGTATAACGTATAACGTATAACGTATAACTTATAGCGTATAACGTATAACGTATAACGTATAACGTATAACGTATTACGTATAACGTATAACGTATAACGTATAACGTATAACGTATAACGTATAACGTATAACGTATAACGTATAACGTATAACGTGTAACGTATAACGTATAACGAATAACGTATAACGTATAACGTATAACGTATAACGTATAACGTACAACGCATAACGTATAACGTATAACGTATAACGCATAACGTATAACGCATAACGTATAACATATAACGTATAACGTATAACGTATAACGTTTAACGTATAACGTATAACGTATAACGTATAACGTATAACGTATAACGTATAACGTATAACGAATAACGTATAACGTATAACGTATAACGTATAACGTACAAGGTATAACGTATAACGTATAACGTATAACGTATAACGTGTAACGTATAACGTATAACGTATAACGTATAACGTATAACGTATAACGTACAACGTATGACGTATAACGTATATCCTATAACGCATAACGTATAACGTATAACGTATAACGTATAGCGTACAACGTATAACGTATAAAATGTAACGTCTAACGTATAACGTATAACGTATAACGTATAACGTATAACGTATAACGTATAACGTATAACGTATAACGTATAACGTATAACGTATAACGTATAACGTATAACGTATAACGTATAACGTATAACGTATAACGTATAACGTATAACGTATAACGTTTAACGTATAACGTATAACGTATAACGTATTACATATTACATATAAAGAATAACGTACAACGTATAACGTATAACGTCTAACGTTTAACGTATAACGTATAACGTATTACATATTACATATAACGTATAACGTACAACGTATAACGTATAACGTATAACGTATAACGTATAACGTATAACGTATAACGTATAACGTATAACGTATAACGTATAACGTATCACGTATAACGTATAACGTATGACGTATCACGTATAAGGTATGACCTATAACGCATTACGTATAGCGTATAACGCATAATGTATAACGTATAACGTATAACGTATAACGTATAACGTATAACTTATAACGTATAACGTATAACGTATAACGTATAACGTATAACGTATTACGTATAACGTATAACGTATAACGTATAACGTATAACGTATAACGTATAACGTATAACGTATAACGTATAACGTATAACGTGTAACGTATAACGTATAACGAATAACGTATAACGTATAACGTATAACGTATAACGTACAACGCATAACGTATAACGTATAACGTATAACGCATAACGTATAACGCATAACGTATAACGTATAACGTATAACGTATAACGTATAACGTTTAACGTATAACGTATAACGTATAACGTATAACGTATAACGTATAACGTATAACGTATAACGAATAACGTATAACGTATAACGTATAACGTATAACGTACAAGGTATAACGTATAACGTATAACGTATAACGTATAACGTGTAACGTATAACGTATAACGTATAACGTATAACGTATAACGTATAACGTACAACGTATCACGTATAACGTATATCCTATAACGCATAACGTATAACGTATAACGTATAACGTATAGCGTACAACGTATAACGTATAAAATGTAACGTCTAACGTATAACGTATAACGTATAACGTATAACTTATGACGTATATCGTATAACGTATAACGTGCAACGTATATCGTATAACGTATAACGTATTACGTATTACGTATAACCTATAACGTCTAACGTATAACGTATAACGTATAACGTATAACGTATAACGTATAACGTATAACGTATAACGTATAACGTATAACGTATAACGTATAACGTATAACGTATAACGTATAACGTATAACGTATAACGTATAACGTATAACGTATAACGTATAACGTATAACGTATAACGTATAACGTATAACGTTTAACGTATAACGTATAACGTATAACGTATTACATATTACATATAAAGAATAACGTACAACGTATAACGTATAACGTCTAACGTTTAACGTATAACGTATAACGTATTACATATTACATATAACGTATAACGTACAACGTATAACGTATAACGTATAACGTATAACGTATAACGTATAACGTATAACGTATACGTATAACGTATAACGTATAACGTATAACGTATAACGTATAACGTATTACGTATAACGTATAACGTATAACGCATAACGTATAATGCATAACGCATAACGTATAACGTGTAACGTATAACGTATAGCGTATAACGTATAACGTATTACATATTACATATAAAGTATAACGTACAACGTATAACGTATAACGTATAACGTCTAACGTTTAACGTATAACGTATAACGTCTAACGTTTAACGTATAACGTATAACGTATTACATATTACATATAACGTATAACGTACATCGTATAACGTATAACGTATAACGTATAACGTATAACGTATAACGTATAACGTATAACGTATAACGTATAACGTATAACGTATAACGTATAACTTATAACGTACAACGTATTACATATTACGTATAACGAGTAACGTATAACGTATAACGTATAACGTATAACGTCTAACGTATAACGAATAACGTATAACGTATAACGTATAACGTATAACGTATAACGTATAACGTATAATGCATAACGTATAACGTATAACGTATAACGTAAACCGTATAACGTATAACGTATAACGTATAACGTATAACGCATAACGTATAACGTATAACGTATAACGTATAACGTATAACGTATAACGTATAACGTATAATGCATAACGTATAACGTATAACGTATAACGTATAACGTATAACGTATAACGTATAACGTATAACGTATAACGTATAACGTATAACGTATAACGTATAACGTATAACGTATAACGTATAACGTATAACGTATAACGTAAACCGTATAACGTATAACGTATAACGTATAACGTATAACGCATAACGTATAACGTATAACGTATAACGTATAACGTATAACGTATAATGCATAACGTATAACTTATAACGTATAACGTTAAACGTATTACGTATTACGTATAACCTATAACGTCTAACGTATAACGTATAACGTATAACGTATAACGCATAACGTATTACGTATAACGTATAACGTATAACGTATAACGTATAACGTATAACGTATAACGTATAACGTATATCGTATAACGTATAACGTATAACGTATAACGTATAACGTATAACGTATAACGTATAACGTATAAGGCATAACGTATACCGTATAATGTATAACGTCAAACGTATAACGTATAACGTATAACGTATAACGTATAACGCATAACGTATAACGTATAACGTATAACGCATAGCGTATAACGTATAACGTTTAACGTATAACGTATAACGTATAACGTCTAACGTATAACGTATAACGTATAACGTATAACGTATAACGCATAACGTATAACGTATAACGTATTACGTTTAACCTGTAACGTCCAACGTATAACGTATAACGTATACCGTATAACGTATAACGTATAACTTATAACGTATAACGTATAACGTATAACGTGTAACGTATAACGTATAACGTAAAATGTATTACGTATTACGTATAACCTATAACGTCTAACGTATAACGTATTACGTATAACGTATAACGTATAACGTATAACGTATAACGTATAACGTATAACGTATAACGTATAACGTATATCGTATAACGTATAACGTATAACGTATAACGTATAACGTATAACGTATAACGTATAAGGCATAACGTATACCGTATAACGTATAACGTCAAACGTATAACGTATAACGTATAACGTATAACGTATAACGCATAACGTATAACGTATAACGTATAACGCATAGCGTATAACGTATAACGTTTAACGTATAACGTATAACGTATAACGTCTAACGTATAACGTATAACGTATAACGTATAACGTATAACGCATAACGTATAACGTATAACGTATTACGTTTAACCTGTAACGTCCAACGTATAACGTATAACGTATACCGTATAACGTATAGCGTATAACTTATAACGTATAACGTATAACGTATAACGTGTAACGTATAACGTATAACGTAAAATGTATTACGTATTACGTATAACCTATAACGTCTAACGTATAACGTATTACGTATAACGTATAACGTATAACGTATAACGTATAACGTATAACGTATAACGTATAACGTATATCGTATAACGTATAACGTATAACGTATAACGTATAACGTATAACGTATAACGTATAAGGCATAACGTATACCGTATAACGTATAACGTCAAACGTATAACGTATAACGTATAACGTATAACGTATAACGCATAACGTATAACGTATAACGTATAACGCATAACGTATAACGTATAACGTGTAACGTATAACGTATAACGTAAAACGTATTACGTATTACGTATAACCTATAACGTCTAACGTATAACGTATAACGTATAACGTATATCGTATAACGTATAACGTATAACGTATAACGTTTAACGTATAACGTTTAACGTATAACGTATAACGTATAACGTATAACGTATAACGTATAACGTATAACGTATAACGTATTACGTATAACGTATAACGGATAACGTATAACGTATAACGTATAACGTATAACGTATAACGTATAACGTATAACGTATAACGCATAACGTATAACGTATAACGTATAACGTATAACGTATAACGTATAACGTATAACGTATAACGTATAACGCATAACGTATAACGTATTACATATAACGTATAACGTACAACCTATAACGTATAACGTATAACGTATAACGTATAACGTATAACGTATAACGTATGACGTATCACGTATAAGGTATGACCTATAACGCATAACGTATAGCGTATAACGCATAACGTATAATGTATAACGTATAACGTATAACGTATAACGTATAACGTATAACGTGTAACGTATAACGTATAGCGTATAACGTATAACGTATTACATATTACATATAACGTATAACGTACAACGTATAACGTATAACGTATAACGTATAACGTATAACGTATAACGTATAACGTATAACGTATAACGTATAACGTATAACGTATAACGTATAACGTATAACGTATAACGTATAACGTATAACGTATAACGTATAACGTATAACGTATAACGTATAACGTATAACGTATAACGTATAACGTATAACGTATAACGTATAACGTGTAACGTATAACGTGTAACGTATAACGTATAACGAATAACGTATAACGTATAACGTATAACGTATAACGTACAACGCATAACGTATAACGTATAACGTATAACGCATAACGTATAACGCATAACGTATAACGTATAACGTATAACGTATAACGTATACCGTTTAACGTATAACGTATAACGTATAACGTATAACGTATAACGTATAACGTATAACGTATAACGAATAACGTATAACGTATAACGTATAACGTATAACGTACAAGGTATAACGTATAACGTATAACTTATAACGTAAAACGTATTACATATTACGTATAACGAGTAACGTATAACGTGTAACGTATAACGTATAACGTATAACGTACAACGTATAACGTATAACGTATAACGTATAACGTATAACGTATAAAGTATAACGTATAACGTATAACGTATAACGTATAACGTATAACGTATAACGTATAACGTGTAACGTATAACGTATAACGTATAACGTATAACGTATAACTTATAACGTAAAACGTATTACATATTACGTATAACGAGTGACGTATAACGTGTAACGTATAACGTATAACGTATAACGTATAACGTATAACGTATAACGTATAACGTATAACGTATAACGTATAACGTATAACGTATAACGTATAACGTATAACGTATAACGTATAACGTATAACGTATAACGTATAACGTATAACGCATAACGTATAACGCATAACGTATAACGTATAACGTATAACGTATAACGTATACCGTTTAACGTATAACGTATAACGTATAACGTATAACGTATAACGTATAACGTATAACGTATAACGAATAACGTATAACGTATAACGTATAACGTATAACGTACAAGGTATAACGTATAACGTATAACTTATAACGTAAAACGTATTACATATTACGTATAACGAGTAACGTATAACGTGTAACGTATAACGTATAACGTATAACGTATAACGTATAACGTATAACGTATAACGTATAACGTATAACGTATAACGTATAACGTATAACGTGTAACGTATAACGTATAACGTATAACGTATGACGTATAACTTATAACGTAAAACGTATTACATATTACGTATAACGAGTGACGTATAACGTGTAACGTATAACGTATAACGTATAACGTATAACGTATAACGTATAACGTATAACGTATAACGTATAACGTATAACGTATAACGTATAACGTATAACGTATAACGTATAACGTATAACGTATAACGTATAACGTATAACGTATAACGTATAACGTATAACGTATAACGTATAACGTATAACGTATATCCTATAACGCATAACGTATAACGTATAACGTATATCGTATAACGTATAACGTATAACGTATAACGTAAAACGTTTAACGTATAACCTATAACGTCTAACGTATAACGTATAACGTATAACGTATAACGTATAACGTATAACGTATAACGTATAACGTATAAAGTATAACGTATAACGTACAACGTATCATGTATAACGTATATCCTATAACGCATTACGTATATCCTATAACGCATAATGTATAGCGTATAACGCATAACGTATACCGTATAACGTATAACGTCAAACGTATAACGTATAACGTATAACGTATAACGCATAACGTATAACGTATAACGTGTAACGTATAACGTATAGCGTATAACGTATAACGTATTACATATTACATATAACGTATAGCGTACAACGTATAACGTATAACATATAACGTCTAACGTTTAACGTATAACGTATAACGTATAACGTATAACGTATAACGTATAACGTATAACTTATAACGTAAAACGTATTACATATTACGTATAACGAGTAACGTATAACGTATAACGTATAACGTATAACGTACAACGTATAACGTATAACGTATATCGTATAACGCATAACGTATAACGCATAACGTACAACGTATAACGTATAGCGTATAACGTATCACGTATAACGTATAACGTATAACGTTTAACGTATAACGTATAACGAATAACGTATAACGTATAACGTATAACGTATAACGTATAACGTATAACGTATAACGTATCACGTATAACGTATAACGTATGACGTATCACGTATAAGGTATGACCTATAACGCATTACGTATAGCGTATAACGCATAATGTATAACGTACAACGTATAACGTATAACGTATAACGTATAACGTATAACGTATAACGTATAACGTATAACGTATAACGTATAACGCATAACGTATAACGCATAACGTATAACGTATAACGTGTAATGTATAACGTATAACGTGTAACGTATAACGTATAGCGTATAACGTATAACGTATTACATATTACATATAACGTATAACGTACAACGTATAACGTATAACGTATAACGTATAACGTATCACGTATAACGTATAACGTATGACGTATCACGTATAAGGTATGACCTATAACGCATTACGTATAGCGTATAACGCATAATGTATAACGTATAACGTATAACGTATAACGTATAACGTATAACGTATAACTTATAACGTATAACGTATAACGTATAACGTATAACGTATTACGTATAACGTATAACGTATAACGTATAACGTATAACGTATAACGTATAACGTATAACGTATAACGTATAACGTATAACGTATAACGTATAACGTATATCGTATAACGTATAACGTATAACGTAAAACGTTTAACGTATAACCTATAACGTCTAACGTATAACGTATAACGTATAACGTATAACGTATAACGTATAACGTATAACGTATAACGTATAACGTATAACGTATAACGTATAACGTATAAAGTATAACGTATAACGTACAACGTATCACGTATAACGTATATCCTATAACGCATAACGTATATCCTATAACGCATAATGTATAGCGTATAACGCATAACGTATACCGTATAACGTATAACGTCAAACGTATAACGTATAACGTATAACGTATAACGCATAACGTATAACGTATACCGTATAACGTATAACGTATAACGTATAACGTATAACGTATAACGTATAACGTCAAACGTATAACGTATAACGTATAACGTATAACGCATAACGTATAACGTATACCGTATAACGTATAACGTATAACGTATAACGTATAACGTATAACGTATAGCGTATAACGTTTAACGTATAACGTATAACGTATAACGTATAACGTATAACGTATAACGTATAACGTATAACGTATAACGTATAACGTATAACGTATAACGTATAATGTATAACGTATAACGCATAACGTATAACGTATACCGTATAACGTATAACGTATAACGTATAACGTATAACGTATAACGTATAGCGTATAACGTTTAACGTATAACGTATAACGTATAACGTATAACGTATAACGTATAACGTATAACGTATAACGTATAACGTATAACGTATAACGTATAACGTGTAACGTATAACGTATAACGTATAACGTACAGCGTATAACGTCAAACGTATAACGTATAACGTATAGCGTATAATGTATAACGTATAACGTTTAACGTATAACGTATAACGTATAACGTATAACTTATAACGTAAAACGTATTACATATTACGTATAACGAGTAACGTATAACGTGTAACGTATAACGTATAACGTATAACGTATAACGTATAACGTATAACGTATAACGTATAACGTATAACGTATAACGTATAACGTATAACGTATAACGTATAACGTATAACGTATAACGTATAACGTATAACGTATAACGTATAACGTAAAACGTATAACGTATAACGTATAACGTATAACGTATATCCTATAACGCATAACGTATAACGTATAACGTATATCGTATAACGTATAACGTATAACGTAAAACGTTTAACGTATAACCTATAACGTCTAACGTATAACGTATAACGTATAACGTATATCCTATAACGCATAACGTATAACGTATAACGTATATCGTATGACGTATAACGTATAACGTAAAACGTTTAAAGTATAACCTATAACGTCTAACGTATAACGTATAACGTATAACGTATACCGTATAACGTATAACGTATAACGTATAACGTATAACGTATAACGTCAAACGTATAACGTATAACGCATAACGTATAACGTTTAACGCATAACGCATAACGTATAACGTATAACGTATAACGTATAATGTATAACGTATAACGTATAACGTATAACATATATCGTATAACGTATAACGTATAACGTATAACGTTTAACGTATAACGTATAACGTATAACGTATAACGTATAACGGTTAACGTATAACGTATATCGTACAGCGTATAACGTCAAACGTGTAACGTATAACGTATAACGTATAACGTATAACGCATAACGTATAACGTGTAACGTATAACGCATAACGTATAACGTATAACGTATAACGTATAACGTATAACGTACAACGTATAACGTATAACGTATATCGTATAACGTATTACGTATAACGTATAACGTTTAACGTATAACGTATAACGTATAACGTATAACGTATAACGTATAACGTATAACGTATAACGTATAACGCTTAACGTATAACGTATAACGTATAACGTATAACGTATAACGTATAACGTATAACGTATAACGTATAACGTAGAACGTATAACGTAAAACGTATAACGAATAACGTATAACGTATAACGTATAACGTAAAACGTATAACGTATAACGTATAACGTATAACGTATAACGTATAACGTATAACGTATAACGTATATCCTATAACGCATAACGCATAACGTATAACGTATAACGTAAAACGTTTAACGTATAACCTATAACGTCTAACGTATAACGTATAACGTATAACGTATATCCTATAACGCATAACGTATAACGTATAACGTATATCGCATAACGTATAACGTATAACGTATAACGTATACCGTATAACGTATAACGTATAACGTATAACGTATAACGTATAACGTATAACGTATAACGTGTAACGCATAACGTATAACGTATAACGTATAACGTATAACGTATGACGTATAACGTATAACGTATAACGTATAACGTATAACGTATATCCTATAACGCATAACGTATAACGTATAACGTATATCGTATAACGTATAACGTATAACGTAAAACGTATAACGTATAACGTATAACGTATAACGTATAACGTATAACGTATAACGTATAACGTTTAACGTATAACGTTTAACGTATAACGTATAACTTATAACGTAAAACGTATTACATATTACGTATAACGTGTAACGTATAACGTATAACGTATAACGTATAACGTATAACGTATAACGTATAACGTATAACGTATAACGTATAACGTATAACGTATAACGTATAACGTATAACGTATAACGTATAACGTATAACGTATAACGTATAACGTATAACGTATAACGTATAACGTATAACGTATAACGTATAACGTATAACGTATAACGTATAACGTATAACGTATAACGTATAACGTATAACGTATAACGTATAACGTATAACGTATATCGTATAACGTATAACGTATAACGTAAAACGTGTAACGTATAACGTATAACGTATAACGTATAACGTATAACGTATAACGTATAACGTATAACGTTTAACGTATAACGTTTAACGTATAACGTATAACTTATAACGTAAAACGTATTACATATTACGTATAACGAGTAACGTATAACGTGTAACGTATAACGTATAACGTATAACGTATAACGTATAACGTATAACGTATAACGTATAACGTATAACGTATAACGTATAACGTATAACGTATAACGTATAACGTAAAACGTATAACGAATAACGTATAACGCATAACGTATAACGTAAAACGTATAACGAATAACGTATAACGTATAACGTATAACGTTTGACGTATCACGTATAAGGTATGACCTTTAACGCATAACGTATAGCGTATAACGCATAACGTATAACGTATAACGTACAAGGTATAACGTATAACGTATAACGTGTAACGCATAACGTATAACGCATAACGTACAACGTATAACGTATAGCGTCTAACGTATAACGTATAACGTATAACGTATAACGTTTAACGTATAACGTATAACGTATAACGTATAACGTATAACGTATAACGTATAACGTATAACGTATAACGTATAACGAATAACGTATAACGTATAACGTATAACGTATGACGTATAACGTATAAGGTATGACCTATAACGCATAACGGATAGCGTATAACGTATAACGTATAACGTATAACGTATAACGCATAACGTATAACGTATAACGTATAACGTATAACGTATAACGTATAACGTATAACGTATAACGTATAACGTATAACGTATAACGTATAACGTATAACGTATAACGTATAACGTATAACGTATAACGTATAACGTATAACGTATAACGTATAACGTATAACGTATAACGTATAACGTATAACGAATAACGTATAACGTATAACGTATAACGTATAACGTATAACGTATAACGTATAACGTATAACGTATAACGTATAACGTATAACGTATAACGTATAACGTATAACGTATAACGTATAACGTATAACGTATAACGTATAACGTATAACGTATAACGTATAACGTATAACGTATAACGTATAACGTATAACGTATAACGTATAACGTATAACGTATAACGTATAACGTATAACGTATATCCTATAACGCATAACGCATAACGTATAACGTATAACGTAAAACGTTTAACGTATAACCTATAACGTCTAACGTATAACGTATAACGTATAACGTATATCCTATAACGCATAACGTATAACGTATAACGTATATCGCATAACGTATAACGTATAACGTAAAACGTTTAACGTATAACCTATAACGTCTAACGTATAACGTATAACGTATAACGTATTCCGTATAACGTATAACGTATAACGTATAACGTATAACGTCAAACGTATAACGTATAACGTATATCCTATAACGCATAACGTATAACGTATAACGTATATCGTATAACGTATAACGTATAACGTAAAACGTTTAACGTATAACCTATAACGTCTAACGTATAACGTATAACGTATAACGTATACCGTATAACGTATAACGTATAACGTATAACGTATAACGTCAAACGTATAACGTATAACGTATAACGTATAACGTATAACGTATAACGTATAACGTATAACGTATAACGTATAACGTATAACGTATAACGTATAACGTATAACGTATAACGTATAACGTATAACGTATAACGTATAACGTATAACGTATAACGTATAACGTATAACGTATAACGTATATCGTATAACGTATAACGTATAACGTAAAACGTGTAACGTATAACGTATAACGTATAACGTATAACGTATAACGTATAACGTATAACGTATAACGTTTAACGTATAACGTTTAACGTATAACGTATAACTTATAACGTAAAACGTATTACATATTACGTATAACGAGTAACGTATAACGTGTAACGTATAACGTATAACGTATAACGTATAACGTATAACGTATAACGTATAACGTATAACGTATAACGTATAACGTATAACGTATAACGTATAACGTATAACGTAAAACGTATAACGAATAACGTATAACGCATAACGTATAACGTAAAACGTATAACGAATAACGTATAACGTATAACGTATAACGTTTGACGTATCACGTATAAGGTATGACCTTTAACGCATAACGTATAGCGTATAACGCATAACGTATAACGTATAACGTACAAGGTATAACGTATAACGTATAACGTGTAACGCATAACGTATAACGCATAACGTACAACGTATAACGTATAGCGTCTAACGTATAACGTATAACGTATAACGTATAACGTTTAACGTATAACGTATAACGTATAACGTATAACGTATAACGTATAACGTATAACGTATAACGTATAACGTATAACGAATAACGTATAACGTATAACGTATAACGTATGACGTATAACGTATAAGGTATGACCTATAACGCATAACGGATAGCGTATAACGTATAACGTATAACGTATAACGTATAACGCATAACGTATAACGTATAACGTATAACGTATAACGTATAACGTATAACGTATAACGTATAACGTATAACGTATAACGTATAACGTATAACGTATAACGTATAACGTATAACGTATAACGTATAACGTATAACGTATAACGTATAACGTATAACGTATAACGTATAACGTATAACGTATAACGAATAACGTATAACGTATAACGTATAACGTATAACGTATAACGTATAACGTATAACGTATAACGTATAACGTATAACGTATAACGTATAACGTATAACGTATAACGTATAACGTATAACGTATAACGTATAACGTATAACGTATAACGTATAACGTATAACGTATAACGTATAACGTATAACGTATAACGTATAACGTATAACGTATAACGTATAACGTATAACGTATAACGTATATCCTATAACGCATAACGCATAACGTATAACGTATAACGTAAAACGTTTAACGTATAACCTATAACGTCTAACGTATAACGTATAACGTATAACGTATATCCTATAACGCATAACGTATAACGTATAACGTATATCGCATAACGTATAACGTATAACGTAAAACGTTTAACGTATAACCTATAACGTCTAACGTATAACGTATAACGTATAACGTATTCCGTATAACGTATAACGTATAACGTATAACGTATAACGTCAAACGTATAACGTATAACGTATATCCTATAACGCATAACGTATAACGTATAACGTATATCGTATAACGTATAACGTATAACGTAAAACGTTTAACGTATAACCTATAACGTCTAACGTATAACGTATAACGTATAACGTATACCGTATAACGTATAACGTATAACGTATAACGTATAACGTCAAACGTATAACGTATAACGCATAACGTATAACGTATAACGCATAACGCATAACGTATAACGTATAACGTATAACGTATAATATATAACGTATAACGTATAACGTATAACGTATATCGTATAACGTATAACGTATAACGTATAACGTTTAACGTATAACGTATAACGTATAACGTATAACGTATAACGTATAACGTATAACGTATAATGTACAGCGTATAACGTCAAACGTGTAACGTATAACGTATAACGTATAACGTATAACGCATAACGTATAACGTATAACGTATAACGCATAACGTATAACGTATAACGTATAACGTATAACGTATAACGTACAACGTATAACGTATAACGTATATCGTATAACGTATTACGTATAACGTATAACGTTTAACGTATAACGTATAACGTATAACGTATAACGTATAACGTATAACGTATAACGTATAACGTATAACGTTTAACGTATAACGTATAACGTATAACGTATAACGTATAACGTATAACGTATAACGTATAACGTATAACGTATAACGTATAACGTATAACGTAAAACGTATAATGAATAACGTATAACGTATAACGTATAACGTATGACGTATCACGTATAAGGTATGACCTATAACGCATAACGTATAGCGTATAACGCATAACGTATAACGTATAACGTATAACGTATAACGTATAACGTATAACGTATAACGTATAACGTATAACGTATAACGTATAACGTATAACGTATAACGTATAACGTATAACGTATAACGTATAACGTATAACGTATAACGTGTAACGTATAACGTATAACGAATAACGTATAACGTATAACGTATAACGTATAACGTATAACGTATAACGTATAACGTATAACGTATAACGTATAACGTATAACGTATAACGTATAACTTATAACGTATAACGTATAACGTATAACGTATAACGTATAACGTATAACGTATAACGTATAACGTATAACGTATAACGTGTAACGCATAACGTATAACGTATAACGTATAACGTATAACGTATGACGTATAACGTATAACGTATAACGTATAACGTATAACGTATATCCTATAACGCATAACGTATAACGTATAACGTATATCGTATAACGTATAACGTATAACGTAAAACGTATAACGTATAACGTATAACGTATAACGTATAACGTATAACGTATAACGTATAACGTTTAACGTATAACGTTTAACGTATAACGTATAACTTATAACGTAAAACGTATTACATATTACGTATAACGTGTAACGTATAACGTATAACGTATAACGTATAACGTATAACGTATAACGTATAACGTATAACGTATAACGTATAACGTATAACGTATAACGTATAACGTATAACGTATAACGTATAACGTATAACGTATAACGTATAACGTATAACGTATAACGTATAACGTATAACGTATAACGTATAACGTATAACGTATAACGTATAACGTATAACGTATAACGTATAACGTATAACGTATAACGTATAACGTATATCGTATAACGTATAACGTATAACGTAAAACGTGTAACGTATAACGTATAACGTATAACGTATAACGTATAACGTATAACGTATAACGTATAACGTTTAACGTATAACGTTTAACGTATAACGTATAACTTATAACGTAAAACGTATTACATATTACGTATAACGAGTAACGTATAACGTGTAACGTATAACGTATAACGTATAACGTATAACGTATAACGTATAACGTATAACGTATAACGTATAACGTATAACGTATAACGTATAACGTATAACGTATAACGTAAAACGTATAACGAATAACGTATAACGCATAACGTATAACGTAAAACGTATAACGAATAACGTATAACGTATAACGTATAACGTTTGACGTATCACGTATAAGGTATGACCTTTAACGCATAACGTATAGCGTATAACGCATAACGTATAACGTATAACGTACAAGGTATAACGTATAACGTATAACGTGTAACGCATAACGTATAACGCATAACGTACAACGTATAACGTATAGCGTCTAACGTATAACGTATAACGTATAACGTATAACGTTTAACGTATAACGTATAACGTATAACGTATAACGTATAACGTATAACGTATAACGTATAACGTATAACGTATAACGAATAACGTATAACGTATAACGTATAACGTATGACGTATAACGTATAAGGTATGACCTATAACGCATAACGGATAGCGTATAACGTATAACGTATAACGTATAACGTATAACGCATAACGTATAACGTATAACGTATAACGTATAACGTATAACGTATAACGTATAACGTATAACGTATAACGTATAACGTAAAACGTATAACGTATAACGTATAACGTATAACGTATAACGTATAACGTATAACGTATAACGTATAACGTATAACGTATAACGTATAACGTATAACGAATAACGTATAACGTATAACGTATAACGTATAACGTATAACGTATAACGTATAACGTATAACGTATAACGTATAACGTATAACGTATAACGTATAACGTATAACGTATAACGTATAACGTATAACGCATAACGTATAACGTATAACGTATAACGTATAACGTATAACGTATAACGTATAACGTATAACGTATAACGTATAACGTATAACGTATAACGTATAACGTATAACGTATAACGTATAACGTATAACGTAT
Source organism: Ptiloglossa arizonensis (assembly GCF_051014685.1). Lineage (NCBI taxonomy): Eukaryota > Metazoa > Arthropoda > Insecta > Hymenoptera > Colletidae > Ptiloglossa > Ptiloglossa arizonensis. The sequence continues at coordinate 627,786 of NW_027478598.1, read as the reverse complement.
AACGTATAACGTATAACGTATAACGTATAACGTATAACGTATAACGTATAACGTATAACGTATAACGTATAACGTATAACGTATAACGTATAACGTATAACGTATAACGTATATCGTATAACGTATAACGTATAACGTAAAACGTGTAACGTATAACGTATAACGTATAACGTATAACGTATAACGTATAACGTATAACGTATAACGTATAACGTATAACGTATAACGTATAACGTATAACGTATAACGTATAACGTATAACGTATAACGCATAACGCATAACGTATAACGTATAACGTATAACGTATAATATATAACGTATAACGTATAACGTATAACGTATATCGTATAACGTATAACGTATAACGTATAACGTTTAACGTATAACGTATAACGTATAACGTATAACGTATAACGTATAACGTATAACGTATAATGTACAGCGTATAACGTCAAACGTGTAACGTATAACGTATAACGTATAACGTATAACGCATAACGTATAACGTATAACGTATAACGCATAACGTATAACGTATAACGTATAACGTATAACGTATAACGTACAACGTATAACGTATAACGTATATCGTATAACGTATTACGTATAACGTATAACGTTTAACGTATAACGTATAACGTATAACGTATAACGTATAACGTATAACGTATAACGTATAACGTATAACGTATAACTTATAACGTATAACGTATAACGTATAACGTATAACGTATAACGTATAACGTATAACGTATAACGTATAACGTATAACGTGTAACGCATAACGTATAACGTATAACGTATAACGTATAACGTATGACGTATAACGTATAACGTATAACGTATAACGTATAACGTATATCCTATAACGCATAACGTATAACGTATAACGTATATCGTATAACGTATAACGTATAACGTAAAACGTATAACGTATAACGTATAACGTATAACGTATAACGTATAACGTATAACGTATAACGTTTAACGTATAACGTTTAACGTATAACGTATAACTTATAACGTAAAACGTATTACATATTACGTATAACGTGTAACGTATAACGTATAACGTATAACGTATAACGTATAACGTATAACGTATAACGTATAACGTATAACGTATAACGTATAACGTATAACGTATAACGTATAACGTATAACGTATAACGTATAACGTATAACGTATAACGTATAACGTATAACGTATAACGTATAACGTATAACGTATAACGTATAACGTATAACGTATAACGTATAACGTATAACGTATAACGTATAACGTATAACGTATAACGTATAACGTATATCGTATAACGTATAACGTATAACGTAAAACGTGTAACGTATAACGTATAACGTATAACGTATAACGTATAACGTATAACGTATAACGTATAACGTTTAACGTATAACGTTTAACGTATAGCGTATAACTTATAACGTAAAACGTATTACATATTACGTATAACGAGTAACGTATAACGTGTAACGTATAACGTATAACGTATAACGTATAACGTATAACGTATAACGTATAACGTATAACGTATAACGTATAACGTATAACGTATAACGTATAACGTATAACGTAAAACGTATAACGAATAACGTATAACGTATAACGTATAACGTAAAACGTATAACGAATAACGTATAACGTATAACGTATAACGTTTGACGTATCACGTATAAGGTATGACCTTTAACGCATAACGTATAGCGTATAACGCATAACGTATAACGTATAACGTACAAGGTATAACGTATAACGTATAACGTGTAACGCATAACGTATAACGCATAACGTACAACGTATAACGTATAGCGTCTAACGTATAACGTATAACGTATAACGTATAACGTTTAACGTATAACGTATAACGTATAACGTATAACGTATAACGTATAACGTATAACGTATAACGTATAACGTATAACGTATAACGAATAACGTATAACGTATAACGTATAACGTATGACGTATAACGTATAAGGTATGACCTATAACGCATAACGGATAGCGTATAACGTATAACGTATAACGTATAACGTATAACGCATAACGTATAACGTATAACGTATAACGTATAACGTATAACGTATAACGTATAACGTATAACGTATAACGTATAACGTATAACGTATAACGTATAACGTATAACGTATAACGTATAACGTATAACGTATAACGTATAACGTATAACGTATAACGTATAACGTATAACGTATAACGAATAACGTATAACGTATAACGTATAACGTATAACGTATAACGTATAACGTATAACGTATAACGTATAACGTATAACGTATAACGTATAACGTATAACGTATAACGTATAACGTATAACGTATAACGTATAACGTATAACGTATAACGTATAACGTATAACGTATAACGTATAACGTATAACGTATAACGTATAACGTATAACGTATAACGTATAACGTATAACGTATAACGTATAACGTATAACGTATAACGTATAACGTATAACGTATAACGTATAACGTATAACGTAAAACGTGTAACGTATAACGTATAACGTATAACGTATAACGTATAACGTATAACGTATAACGTATAACGTATAACGTTTAACGTATAACGTTTAACGTATAACGTATAACTTATAACGTAAAACGTATTACATATTACGTATAACGAGTAACGTATAACGTGTAACGTATAACGTATAACGTATAACGTATAACGTATAACGTATAACGTATAACGTATAACGTATAACGTATAACGTATAACGTATAACGTATAACGTATAACGTATAACGTATAACGTATAACGTATAACGTATAACGTATAACGTATAACGTATAACGTATAACGTATAACGTATAACGTATAACGTATAACGTATAACGTATAACGAATAACGTATAACGTATAACGTATAACGTATAACGTATAACGTATAACGTATAACGTATAACGTATAACGTATAACGTATAACGTATAACGTATAACGTATAACGTATAACGTATAACGTATAACGTATAACGTATAACGTATAACGTATAACGTATAACGTATAACGTATAACGTATAACGTATAACGTATACCGTATAACGTATAACGTATAACGTATAACGTATAACGTCAAACGTATAACGTATAACGCATAACGTATAACCTATAACGCATAACGCATAACGTATAACGTATAACGTATAACGTATAATATATAACGTATAACGTATAACGTATAACGTATATCGTATAACGTATAACGTATAACGTATAACGTTTAACGTATAACGTATAACGTATCACGTATAACGTATAACGTATAACGTATAACGTATAATGTACAGCGTATAACGTCAAACGTGTAACGTATAACGTATAACGTATAACGTATAACGCATAACGTATAACGTATAACGTATAACGCATAACGTATAACGTATAACGTATAACGTATAACGTATAACGTACAACGTATAACGTATAACGTATATCGTATAACGTATTACGTATAACGTATAACGTTTAACGTATAACGTATAACGTATAACGTAAAACGTATAACGTAAAACGTATAATGAATAACGTATAACGTATAACGTATAACGTATGACGTATCACGTATAAGGTATGACCTATAACGCATAACGTATAGCGTATAACGCATAACGTATAACGTATAACGTATAACGTATAACGTATAACGTATAACGTATATCGTATGACGTATAACGTATAACGTATAACGTATAACGTATAACGTATAACGTATAACGTATAACGTATAACGTATAACGTATAACGTATAACGTATAACGTATAACGTATAACGTATAACGTATAACGTATAACGTATAACGTACAGCGTATAACGTCAAACGTATAACGTATAACGTATAACGTATAACGTATAACGTATAACGTATAACGTATAACGTATAACGTATAACGTATAACGTATAACGTATAACGTATAACGTATAACGTATAACGTATAACGTATAACGTATAACGTATAACGTATAACGTATAACGTATAACGTATAACGTATAACGTATAACGTATAACGTATAACGTATAACGTATAACGTATAACGTATAACGTATAACGTACAGCGTATAACGTCAAACGTATAACGTATAACGTATAACGTATAACGTATAACGTATAACGTATAACGTATAACGTATAACGTATTACGTTTAACGTATAACGTATAACGTATAACGTATAACGTATAACGTATACGTATAACGTATAACGTATAACGTAAAACGTATAATGGAATAACGTATAACGTATAACGTATAACGTATGACGTATCACGTATAAGTTATGACCTATAAAGCATAACGTATAGCGTATAACGCATAACGTATAACGTAATAACGTTAACGTATAACCGTATAACGTCCAACGTATAACGTATAACGAATAACGTATAACGATAACGCATAACGCATAACGTATAACGTATACGTATAACGTATAACGTATAACGTATATCGATAACGTATATCGGAATAACGTATAACGTAAACGTTATCCTTATACGTATAACGTATAATGTATTACGGTATAACGTATAACGATAACGTAAAACGTATAACGTAAAACGTATAATGAATAACGTATAACGTATAACGTCTAACGTATGACGTATCACGTATAAGGTCTGACCTATAACGCATAACGTATAGCGTAGTAACGCATAACGTATAACGTGATAACGTATAACGTATAACGTATAACGTATAACGTATATCGTATGACGTATAACGTATAACGTATAACGTATAACGTATAACGTATAACGTATAACGTATACCGTATAACGTATAACGTATAACGTATAACGTATAACGTATAACGTACACGCGTATAACGTCAAACGTATAACGTATAACGTATCACGTATACCGTATAACGTATAACGTATAACGTATAACGTATACGTATAACGTATAACGTATAACGTATAACTATATACGTATAACGATAACGTATAACGTTAACGTATAACGTATAACGTATAACGTATAACGGTATAACGTATAACGTATAACGTATAACGTATAACGTATAACGTATAACGTATAACGTATACGTATAACGTATAACGAATAACGTATACGTATAAACGTAATAACGTATAACGTATAACGTATACGTATTACGTGAACGTATAACGTATAACGTATAACGTATAACGTATAACGTATAACGTATAACGTATAACGTATAACGTATAACGTATAACGTATAACGTATAACGTATAACGTATAACGTATAACGTAATAACGTTATAACGTTATAACGTATAACCTATAACGTATAACGTATAACGTATAACGAATAACGTATAACCTATAACGTCTACGTATAACGTATAACGTATTAACGTATATCCTATAACGCATAACGTATAACGTATAACGTATATCGTATAACGTATAACGTATAACGTAAAACGTTTAACGTATAACCTATAACGTCTTACGTATAACGTATAACGTATAAGCTATACCGTATAACGTATAACCCCGTTTATAACGTAAACGTATAACGTCAAACGTAAACGTATAACGCATAACGTATAACGTATAACGCAAACGCATAACGTATAACGATACGTATACGATAATATATAACGATAACGTATAACGTAGAACGTATATCGTATAAGTATAACGATAACGTATAACGTTTAACGTATAACGTATAACGTATAAAAGTATAACGCATATAACGTATAATCGAATAACGTATAATGTACAGCGGTAACGTCAAACGTGGAACAGTATAACGTATAACGTAAACGTATAACGCATAACGTATAACGTATACGTCTAACGCATACGTTCACGTATAACGTATAACGTATAACGTATAACGTATAACCGTACAAACGTATAACGTATTAACGTATATCGTATACGTAGTTACGTATAACGTATATACGTTTAACGTATAACGTATAAACGTAAACGGATAACGTATAACGTATAACGTATAACGTATAACGTATAACGTTTACGTATAACGGTTACGTATAACTATACGTAGAACGATAACGTATAACTTATAACGAATAACGATAACGTAAACGTATAATGAATTACGTATAATCGTATAACGTATAACGTAATGACGTAGTCACGTATAAGTATGACCTATAACGCATAACGTAATAGCGTATAACGCATAACGTATAACGTATAACGTATAACGCATAACGTATAAGCGTATAACGTATAAACGTATAACGTATAACGTATAACCGTATAACGTATATCGTAATAACGTATAACGTATAACGTATAACTTATAACGTATAACGTATAACGTATAACGTATAACGTATAACGTATAACGTATACGTATAACGTATACGTATAACGTATAACGTATAACGTATAACGTATAACGTATAACGTATAACGTATACGTATAACGTATAACGTAATAACGTATATCGTATAACGTATAACCGTATAAACGTATAAGTATAACGTAATAACGAATAACGTATAACGTATAACGTATAACGTATAACTATAACGTATCTAACGTATAACGTAATAACGTATACGTATAACGTATAAGCTATAACGTATAACGTATAACGGATAACGTATAACGTATACGTATACGGATACGGTATAACGTATAACGTATAACGTATAACGTATAACGTATAACGTAACGTAACGTATAACGTATACGTATAACGTAAGTAACGTATAACGGCATACGTAAACGTATAACGTAAAACGTTATAACGTATAACGTATAACGTATATCGTATAACGTATAACGTATAACGTATACGTATAACGTATAACGTACAACGTATAACGTATAACGTTTATCTATAACGGCATAACGTATACGTATAAGTTTTATATCGTATAACGTATAACGTATAACGTATAAACGTAAAACGTATAACGTATAACGTATAACGTATTACGTATAACGTAAACGTATTAACGTATAACGTATAACGTTATAACGTATAACGTATAACGTATAACGTATAACGTATAACGTTATAACGTATAACGTAAGAACGTATAACGTATAACGTATAACGTTAACGTATAACGTATAACGTATAACGTAAACGTATAACGTATAACGTATAAACGTATAACGTATACGTATAACGTATAACGTATAACGTATAACGTATAACGTATAACGTATAACGTATAACGGTAAACGTATAACGCATAACGTATAAACGTATAACGTATAACGTATAACGTATAACGTATAACGTATATCGTATAACGTATAACGTATAACGTGATAACGTATAACGTATAACGTACAACGTTAACGTAAACGTATATCCTATAACGCATAACGTATAACGTATAACGTATATCGTATACGTATAACGTATAACGTATAACGAAAACGTATAACGTATAACGTATAACGTAACGTTAACGTACTTATAACGTTAACGTATAACGTATAACGTATAACGTATAACGTATACGTATAACGTATAACGATTAGCGTATAACGTATAACGTATAACGTATAACGTATAACGTATAACGTATAACGTATAACGTATAAGTATAACGTATAACGTATAACGTATAACGTATAACGTATAACGTATAACGAACGTACAGCGTATAACGTCAACGTATAACGTATAACGTATAACGTATAACGTATAACGTATAACGTATAACGTCTAACGAATAAGTATAACGTATAACGTATAACGTAAACGTATAACGTATAACGTATAACGTATAACGTATAACGTATAACGTATAACGTATAACGTATAACGAATACGTATAACGTATAACGTATAACGTATAACGTATAACGTATAACGTAAACGTATAACGTATAACGTAAATCGTATAACGTAAACGCATAACGTATAACGTATAACGTATAACGTATAACGTATAACGTATAACGTATACCCACGTATAACGTATTAACGTATAACGTATAACGTATAACGTATAACGTATAACGTATAACGTATACCTATAACGTATAACGTATAACGTATAACGAAGATCGTATAACCTATATCGTCTAACGTATAACGTATAACGTATAACGTATATTCCTATAACGCATAACGTATAACGTATACGTATTCGGTATTAACGTATGACGTATAACGTAACGTTTAACGTATAACCTAAACGTCTAACGTATAACGTATAACGTATAACGTATACCGTATAACGTATACGTATAACGTATAACGTATAACGTCAACGTATAACGTAAACGCATAACGTATAACGTATAACGCATAACGCCAATAACGTATAACGTATAACGTATAACGTATAATATATAACGTATAACGTATAAACGTATAACCGTAATAATCGTATAACGTATAACGTATAACGTATAACGTTTAACGTATAACGTATAACGTATAACGTAATAAACCTATAACGTATAACGTATAACGAATAATGTACAGCGTATAACGTCTAACGTGTAACGTATAACGTATACGTATAACGTATAACGCATCACGTATAATCGTATAGAACGTATAACGCATAACGTATAACGTATTACGTATAACGTATAACGTATAACGTATAACGTACACGTATAACGTATAACGTATATCGTATAACGTATTTACGTATACGTATAACGTTTAACGTATAACGTATAACGAATAACGTATAACGTATAACGTAAACGTATAACGACACGTATAACGTATAACGTATAACGTATAACGTATAACGTATAACGTATAAGTACAAACGTATAACGTATAACGTATTAAACGTAAAACATGTAATGTATAACTTATAACCGTATAACGAATAACGTATACGTATAACGTATAACGTATAAACGTACAACGCATACGTATAACGTATCACGTATAACATGTAATGTATAACGTATTAACGTATAACGAATAACGTATAACGTATAACGTATAACGTATAACGTACAACGCATAACGTATAACGTATCACGGTATACGTATTACGATACGTATAACGTATAACGTATACGTATAACGTAACACCTATACGTATAACGTAAGACGTATAACGTATAACGTATACGTATAACGATTCGTATAACGTATAAACGTATAACATATTACGTATTACCTATGACGTATAACGTATAACGTATAACGTAAACGTTAACGTAATAACATGTAATGTATAACGTATAACGTAAAATGTGTAACGTATAACGTATAACGTATAAACGTACAAACGTATAACGTATCACGTATAACGTTTACGAATAACGTATAACCGTATAACGTATAACGAACACCTATAACGTATAAAGTATAACGTAAGCGTACAACGTATAACGTATAACGTATATCGTATAACGTATAACGTATAACGTATAACTGTACAACGTATAACGTATAACATGTAATGTATAACGTAAACGTATAACGAAAACATATACGTATAACGTATAACGTACAACGTATAACGTATAACGTATAACGTATAACGTATACGTATAACGTATAACGTATAACGTATAACGTTAAGTATAACGTATAACGTAAACGTAGAACGTATAACGTACACGTATTACGTACACGTATAACGTATAACGTATAACGTATAACGTATAACGCTATACGTATAACGTATAACGTATAACGTAAACGAAAAACGTATAACGTATAACGTATAACGTATAACGTATAACGTATAACGTTAACGTATAACGTATACGTATAACGTATTATAACGTATAACGTATAACGTATAACGTAAAACATGTAATGTATAACGTATAACGTATAACGTACAACGTATAACGTACAACGTATAACGTACAACGTATAACGTACAAGCTATAACGTACAACGTATAACGTAAACGTATAACGTATAACGTATAACGATAACGTATAACGTATAACGTATAACGTATAACGTTAACGCATAACGTATAACGTATAACGTATAACGTATAACGTACAACGAATAACGTTATAACGTATAACGTATAACGTTTTCGATAACGTATAACTATAACGTATAACGTATACGTAACACTATAACGTATAACGTTATGACGTATAACGTATAACGTATAACGTTAACGTATTACGTATAACGTATACGTATAACATATTACGTATAACCTATGACGTATAACGTATAACGTATAACGTATAACGTATAACGTATAACATGTAATGTAAAACGTATAACGTATAATGTGTAAACGTATAACGTATAAACGTATAACGTACAACGTATAACGTATCACGTATAACGTATTACGAATACGTATAACGTATAACGTATAACGTCAACACCTATAACGTATAAAGTATAACGTATAGCGTACAACGTATAACGTATAACGTATATCGATAACGTATAACGTATAACGTATACGTAAACGTATAACGTATAACATGTAATGTATAACGTATAACGTATAACGAATAACATATAAAGTATAACGTATAACGTACAACGTATAACGTATAAACGTATAACGTATAACGTATACGTATAACGTATAACGTATAACGTATAACGTATAACGTATAAAGTATAACGTAAACGTACAACGTATAACGTACAACGTATAACGTACAACGTATAACGTATAACGTATAACGTATAACGTAAACGTATAACGTTAACTATACGTATAACGTATAACGTATAACGTATAACGTATAACGTATAACGTATAACGTATAACGTATAACGTATAACGTATAACGTATAACGTATAACGTTATAACGTATAACGTATAACGTATACGTAAAAACATGTAATGTATAACGTATAACGTATAACGTACAACGTATAACGTACAACGTATAACGTACAAACGTATAACGTACAACGTATAACGTACAACGTATAACGTACAACGTATAACGTATAACGTATAACGTATAACGTATAACGTATAACGTATAACGTATAACGTATAACGTATAACGTAGAACGTATAACGTATAACGTATAACGTATAACGTATAACGTATAACGTATAACGTATACGTATAACGTATAACGTATAAGTATAACGTATAACGTATAACGTATAACGTATAACGCACATCGTATAACGTATAACATATAACGAATAACGTAAAACGCATAACGTATAACGTATAACGTATACCGTATAACGTATAACATGTAATGTATAACGTATAACGTATAATGTGTAACGTATAACGTTATAACGTATAACGTACAACGTATAACGTATCACGTATAAACGTATTACGAATAACGTATAACGTATAACGTATAACGTAACACCTATAACGTATAAAGTATAACGTATAGCGTACAACGTATAACGTATAACGTATATCGTATAACGTATAACGCTATAACGTATAACGTACAACGTATAACGTATAACATGTAATGTATAACGTATAACGTATATCGAATAACATATTAACGTATAACGTATAACGTACAACGTATACGTATAACGTATAACGTACAACGTATAACGTTAACGTATATCCTATACGCATAACGTATAACGTATAACGTATATCGTATAACGCATAACGTATAACGTATAACGTAAAACGTATAACGTATACGTATAAGTATAACGTATAAAGTATAACGTATAACGTTAACGTATAACGTATAACGTATAACGTATAACGTATAACGTATAACGTATAACGTATACGTATAACGTATAACGTATAACGTATAACGTATAACGTATAACGTATAACGTATAACGTATAAGATAACGTATAACGTATAACGTATAACGTATAACGTATAACGTATAACGTATAACGTCTAACGTATAACGTATAACGTATAACGTATAACGTATAACGTATAACGTATAACGAGTAACGTATAACGTGTAACGTATAACGTATAACGTATAACGTATAACGTATAACGTATAACGTATAACGTATATACGTATAATGTATAACGTGTACTTATAACGTATAACGTAAAACGTATAACGTATAACGTATAACGTTATAATGTATAACGTGTAACTTATAACGTATAACGTATAACGTATAACGTATAACGTATAACGTATAACGTACAGCAGTATATACCGTCTAAACGTATAAACGTAAACGTATAACGTATAACGTATAAACGCATAACGTATAACGTATAACGTATAACGCATAACGGTATAACGTATAACGTATAAACGTATAACGTATAACGTATAACGTATAACGTATAACGTATAACGTATAACGTATAACGTATAACGTATATCCTATAACGCATAACGTATAACGTATAACGTACAACGTATCACGTATAACGTATATCCTATAACGCATAAAGTATATCCTATAACGCATAATGTATAGCGTATAACGCATAACGTATACCGTATAACGTATAACGTCAAAACGTATAACGTATAACGTATAACGTATAACGATAACGTATAACGTATACCGTATAACGTATAACGTATAACGTTAACGTATAACGTATAACGTCAACGTAATAACGTATAACGTATACGTATAACGCATAACGTATAACGTATACCGTATAAAGTATAACGTATAAAGTATAACGTAATAACGTATAATGTATAACGCATAACGGATAACGTATAACGTATAACGCATAACGTATAACGTATAACGTATAACGTATAACGTATAACGTACAGCGTATAACGTCAAACGTATAAACGTATAACGTATAACGTATAACGTATAACGCAATAAACGTATAACGTATAACGTATAACGCATAAACGTATAACGTATAACGTATAACGTATAACGTATAACTTATAACGTATAACGTATAACGTATAACGTATAACGTATAAACGTATAACGTATAACGTATACGTATAACGTATAACGTATAACGTATAACGTACAGCGTTTAACGTCAAACGTTATAACGTATAACGTATAACGTATAACGTATAACGTATAACGTTTAACGTATAACGTATAACGTATAACGTATAACTTATAACGTAAAACGTATTACATATTACGTATAACGAGTAACGTATAACGTGTAACGTATAACGTATAACGTATAACGTGTTTAACGTATAACGTATACGTATAACGTTATAACGTATAACGAATAACGTATAACGTATAAACGTATAAACGTATAACGTATAACGCATAACGTATAAACGTATACCGTATAAGTATAAAGTATAACGTATAACGTATAACGTATAACGTATAACGTATAACGTATAACGTAAAACGTATAACCGAATAACGTATAACGTATAACGTATAAAACGTATGACGTATCACGTATAATGGTATGACCTATAACGCATAACGTATAAGCGTATAACGCATAACGTATAACGTATAACGTATAACGTATAACGTATAACGTATAACGTATAACGTATAACGTATAACGTATAACGTGTAACCGTTTAACGTATAACGTATAACGTATAACGTATAACGTATAACGTATAACGTATAACGTATAACGTATAACGTATAACGTATAAACGTATAACGTATAACGTATTAACGTATAACGTATACGTATAACGTATATCCTATAACGCATAACGTATAACGTATAACGTATATATATCGTATAACGTATAACGTATAACGTTAACGTAAAACGTATAACGTATAACGTATAACGTATAACGTAACGTATAACGTATAACGTATAACGTATAACGTATAACGTATACCGTATAAGTATAACGTATAACGTATAACGTATAACGTATAATGTATAACGCATAACGGATAACGTATAACGTATAACGCATAACGTATAACGTATAACGTATAACGTATAACGTATAAACGATTAACGCATAACGTATAACGTATAACGTATAACGCATAACGTATAACGTATAACGTATAACGTATAACGTATAACGTATAACGTATAACGTATAACGTATACGTATAACGTATAACGTATAACGTATACGGTATAACGTATAACGTATAACGTTACAGCGTATAACGTCAAACGTATAACGTATAACGTATAACGTATAAAGTATAACGTTATAACGTTTAACGTATAACGTATAACGTATAACGTATAACTTATAACGTAAAACGTATTACATATTACGTATAACGAGTAACGTATAACCGTGTAACGTATAACGTATAACGTATAACGTGTAACGTATAACGTATAACGTATCACGTATAACGTATAACGTATAACGTTATAACGTATAACGTATAACGTATAACGCATAACGTATAACGTATACCGTATAACGTATAACGTATACGTATAACGTATAACGTATAACGTATAACGTATAACGTATAACGTAAAACGTATAACGAATAAACGTATAAACGTATAACGTATAACGTATGAGTATCACGTATAAGGTATGACCCTATAACGCATAACGTATAGCGTATAACGCATAACGTATAACGTATAACGTTATAACGTATAACGTATAACGTATAACGTATAACGTATAACGTATAACGTATAACGTGTAACGTTTAACGTATAACGTATAACGTATAACGTATAACGTATAACGTATAACGTATTACGTATAACGTATAACGTATAACGTATAACGTATAACGTATAACGTATAACGTATAACGTATAACGTATAACGTATAACGTATAACGTAAAACGTTTAACGTTTAACGTATAACGTATAACGTATAACGTATAACGTATAACGTATAACGTATAACGTACAGCGTATAACGTCAAACGTGTAACGTATAACGTATAACGTATAACGTATAACGCATAACGTATAACGTATAACGTATAACGCATAACGTATAACGTATAACGTATAACGTATAACGTATAACGTATAACGTATAACGTATAACGTATAACGTATAACGTATAACGTATAACGTATAACGTATAACGTATAACTTATAACGTAAAACGTATTACATATTACCTATAACGAGTAACGTATAACGTGTAACGCATAATGTATAGTGTATAACGCATAACGTATACCGTATAACGTATAACGTCAAACGTATAACGTATAACGTATAACGTATAACGTATAACGTATAACGTATAACGTATAACGTATAACGTATAACGTATAATGTATAACGTGTAACTTATAACGTATAACGTAAAACGCATAACGTATAACGTATAACGTATAACGTATAACGTATAACGTATAACGTATAACGTATAACGTATAACGTATAACGTATAACGTATAACGTATAACGTATAACGTATAACGTATAACGTATAACGTATAACGTATAATGTATAACGTGTAACTTATAACGTATAACGTAAAACGTATAACGTATAACGTATAACGTATAACGTATAACGTATAACGTATAACGCATAACGTATACCGTAAAACGTATTACATATTACGTATAACGAGTAACGTATAACGTATAACGTATAACGTATAACGTATAACGTATAACGTATAACGTATAACGTATAACGTATAACGTATAACGTATAACGTATAACGTATAACGTATAACGTATAACGTATAACGTATAACGTATAACGTATAACGTATAACGTATAACGTATAACGTATAACGTATAACGTATAACGTATAACGTATAACGTATAACGTATAACGTATAACGTATAACGTATAACGTATAACGTACAGCGTATAACGTCAAACGTATAACGTATAACGTATAACGTATAACGTATAACGTATAACGTATAACGTATAACGTATAACGTATAACGTATAACGTATAACGTATAACGTATAACGTATAACGTATAACGTATAATGTATAACGTGTAACTTATAACGTATAACGTAAAACGTATAACGTATAACGTATAACGTATAACGTATAACGTATAACGTATAACGTATAACGCATAACGTATACCGTATAACGTATAACGTATAACGTATAACGTATAACGTATAACGTATAACGTATAACGTATAACGTATAACGTATAACGTATAACGTATAACGTATAACGTATAACGTATAACGTATAACGTATAACGTATAATGTATAACGTGTAACTTATAACGTATAACGTAAAACGTATAACGTATAACGTATAACGTATAACGTATAACGTATAACGTATAACGTATAACGTATAACGTATAACGTACAACGTATAACGTATAACGTATAACGTATAACGTACAACGTATAACGTATAACGTATAACGTATAACTTATAACGTAAAACGTATTACCTATTACGTATAACGAGTAACGTATAACGTGTAACGTATAACGTATAACGTATAACGTATAACGTATAACGTATAACGTATAACGTATAACGTATAACGTATAACGTATAACGTATAACGTATAACGTATAACGTATAACGTATAACGTATAACGTATAACGTATAACGTATAACGTATAACGTACAGCGTATAACGTCAAACGTATAACGTATAACGTATAACGTATAACGTATAACGCATAATGTATAACGTATCACGTATAACGCATAACGTATAACGTATAACGTATAACGTATAACGTATAACGTATAACGTATAACGTATAACGTATAACGTATAACGTATAACGTATAACGTATAACGTATAACGTATAACGTATAACGTATAACGTATAACGTATAACGTATAACGTATAACGTATAACGTACAGCGTATAACGTCAAACGTATAACGTATAACGTATAACGTATAACGTATAACGCATAACGTATAACGTTTAACGTATAACGTATAACGTATAACGTATAACTTATAACGTAAAACGTATTACATATTACGTATAACGTGTAACGTATAACGTGTAACGTATAACGTATAACGTATAACGTATAACGTATAACGTATAACGTATAACGTATAACGTATAACGTATAACGTATAACGTATAACGTATAACGTATAACGTATAACGTATAACGTATAACGTATAACGTATATCCTATAACGCATAACGTATAACGTATAACGTATATCGTATAACGTATAACGTATAACGTAAAACGTTTAACGTATAACCTATAACGTCTAACGTATAACGTATAACGTATAACGTATATCCTATAACGCATAACGTATAACGTATAACGTATATCGTATAACGTATAACGTATGACGTTTAACGTGTAACGTATAACGTGTAACGTATAACGTATAACGTATAACGTATAACGTATAACGTATAACGTCAAACGGATAACGTATAACGCATAACGTATAACGTATAACGCATAACGCATAACGTATAACGTATAACTTATAACGTAAAACGTATTACATATTACGTATAACGAGTAACGTATAACGTGTAACGTATAACGTATAACGTATAACGTATAACGTATAACGTATAACGTATAACGTATAACGTATAACGTATAACGTATAACGTTTAACGTATAACGTATAACGTATAACGTATAACTTATAACGTAAAACGTATTACATATTACGTATAACGAGTAACGTATAACGTGTAACGTATAACGTATAACGTATAACGTATAACGTATAACGTATAACGTATAACGTATAACGTATAACGTAAAACGTTTAACGTATAACTTATAACGTCTAACGTATAACGTATAACGTATAACGTATACCGTATAACGTATAACGTATAACGTATAACGTATAACGTATAACGTCAAACGGATAACGTATAACGCATAACGTATAACGTATAACGCATAACGCATAACGTATAACGCATAACGTATAACGTATAATATATAACGTATAACGTATAACGTATAACGTATAACGTATAACGTATAACGTATAACGTATAACGTATAACGTACAGCGTATAACGTCAAACGTGTAACGTATAACGTATAACGTATAACGTATAACGTATAACGCATAACGTATAACGTATAACGTATAACGCATAACGTATAACGTATATCGTAAAACGTTTAACGTATAACTTATAACGTCTAACGTATAACGTATAACGTATAACGTATAACGTATACCGTATAACGTATAACGTATAACGTATAACGTATAACGTATAACGTCAAACGGATAACGTATAACGCATAACGTATAACGTATAACGCATAACGCATAACGTATAACGCATAACGTATAACGTATAATATATAACGTATAACGTATAACGTATAACGTATAACGTATAACGTATAACGTATAACGTATAACGTATAACGTATAACGTATAACGTATAACGTATAACGTATAACGTATAACGTACAGCGTATAACGTCAAACGTATAACGTATAACGTATAACGTATAACGTATAACGCATAACGTATAACGTATCACGCATAACGTATAACGTAAAACGTATAACGTATAACGTATAACGTATAACGTATAACGTATAACGTATAACGTATAACGTATAACGTACAACGTATAACGTATAACGTATAACGTATAACGTATAACGTATAACGTATAACGTATAACGTATAACTTATAACGTAAAACGTATTACCTATTACGTATAACGAGTAACGTATAACGTGTAACGTATAACGTATAACGTATAACGTATAACGTATAACGTATAACGTATAACGTATAACGTATAACGTATAACGTATAACGTATAACGTATAACGTATAACGTATAACGTATAACGTATAACGTATAACGTATAACGTATAACGTATAACGTATAACGTATAACGTATAACGTATAACGTATAACGTATAACGTATAACGTATAACGTATAACGTATAACGTACAGCGTATAACGTCAAACGTATAACGTATAACGTATAACGTATAACGTATAACGCATAACGTATAACGTATCACGTATAACGCATAACGTATAACGTATAACGTATAACGTATAACGTATAACGTATAACGTATAACGTATAACGTATAACGTATAACGTATAACGTATAACGTATAACGTATAACGTATAACGTATAACGTATAATGTATAACGTACAGCGTATAACGTCAAACGTATAACGTATAACGTATAACGTATAACGTATAACGTATAACGTATAACGTTTAACGTATAACGTATAACGTATAACGTATAACTTATAACGTAAAACGTATTACATATTACGTATAACGAGTAACGTATAACGTGTAACGTATAACGTATAACGTATAACGTATAACGTATAACGTATAACGTATAACGTATAACGTATAACGTATAACGTATAACGTATAACGTATAACGTATAACGTATAACGTATAACGTATAACGTAATACGTATATCCTATAACGCATAACGTATAACGTATAACGTATATCGTATAACGTATAACGTATAACGTAAAACGTTTAACGTATAACCTATAACGTCTAACGTATAACGTATAACGTATAACGTATATCCTATAACGCATAACGTATAACGTATAACGTATATCGTATAACGTATAACGTATAACGTAAAACGTTTAACGTATAACTTATAACGTCTAACGTATAACGTATAACGTATAACGTATACCGTATAACGTATAACGTATAACGTATAACGTATAACGTATAACGTCAAACGGATAACGTATAACGCATAACGTATAACGTATAACGCATAACGCATAACGTATAACGCATAACGTATAACGTATAATATATAACGTATAACGTATAACGTATAACGTATATCGTATAACGTATAACGTATAACGTATAACGTATAACGTATAACGTTTAACGTATAACGTATAACGTATAACGTATAACGTATAACGTATAACGTATAACGTACAGCGTATAACGTCAAACGTGTAACGTATAACGTATAACGTATAACGTATAACGCATAACGTATAACGTATAACGTATAACGCATAACGTATAACGTATAACGTATAACGTATAACGTATAACGTACAACGTATAACGTATAACGTATATCGTATAACGTATTACGTATAACGTATAACGTTTAACGTATAACGTATAACGTATAACGTATAACGTATAACGTATAACGTATAACGTATAACGTATAACGTATAACGTATAACGTATAACGTATAACGTATAACGTATAACGTATAACGTATAACGTATAACGTATAACGTATAACGTATAACGTATAACGTATAACGTATAACGTATAACGTATAACGTATAACGTATAACTTATAACCTATAACGCATAACGTATAACGTACAACGTATATCGTATAACGTATAACGTATAACGTAAAACGTTTAACGTATAAGCTATAACGTCTAACGTATAACGTATAACGTATAACGTATAACGTATAACGTATAACGTATAACGTATAACGTATAACGTATAACGCATAACGTATAACGAATAACGTATATCGTATAACGTATAACGTATAACGTATAACGTATAACGTATAACGTATAACGTATAACGTATAACGTATAACGTATAACGTATAACGTATAACGTACAACGTATCACGTATAACGTATATCCTATAACGCATAACGTATATCCTATAACGCATAATGTATAGCGTATAACGCATAACGTATACCGTATAACGTATAACGTCAAACGTATAACGTATAACGTATAACGTATAACGTATAACGTGTAACGTATAACGTATAACGTATAACGTATAACGCATAACGTATACCGTATAACGTATAACGTCAAACGTATAACGTATAACGTATAACGTATAACGTATAACGTATAACGTATAACGTATAACGCATAACGTATTACGTATACCGTATAACGTATAACGTATAACGTATAACGTATAACGTATAACGTATAACGTGTAACGTATAACGTTTAACGTCTAACGTATAACGTATAACATATAACGTATAACGTATAACGTATAACGTATAACGTATAACGTATAACGTATAACGTATAACGTATAACGTATAACGTATAACGTATAACGTATAACGTATAACGTATAACGTATAACGTATAACGTATAACGTATAACGTATAACGTATAACGTATAACGTATAACGTATAACGTATAACGTATAACGTATAACGTATAACGTATAACGTATAACGTATAACGTATAACGTATAATGTATAACGTGTAACTTATAACGTATAACGTAAAACGTATAACGTATAACGTATAACGTATTACGTATAACGTATAACGCATAACGTATACCGTATAACGTATAACGTATAACGTATAACATATAACGTATAACGTATAACGTATAACGTATAACGTATAACGTATAACGTATAACGTATAACGTATAATGTATAACGTGTAACTTATAACGTATAACGTAAAACGTATAACGTATAACGTATAACGTATAACGTATAACGTATAACGTATAACGTATAACGTATAACGTATAACGTATAACGTATAGCGTACAGCGTATAACGTCAAACGTATAACGTATAACGTATAACGTATAACGTATAACGCATAACGTATAACGTATCACGTATAACGCATAACGTATAACGTATAACGTATAACGTATAACGTATAACGTATAACGTATAACGTATAACGTATAACGTATAACGTATAACGTATAACGTATAACGTATAGCGTATAACGTATAACGTATAACGTATAACGTATAACGTATAACGTATAACGTACAGCGTATAACGTCAAACGTATAACGTATAACGTATAACGTATAACGTATAACGTATAACGTATAACGTTTAACGTATAACGTATAACGTATAACGTATAACTTATAACGTAAAACGTATTACATATTACGTATAACGAGTAACGTATAACGTGTAACGTATAACGTATAACGTATAACGTATAACGTATAACGTATAACGTATAACGTATAACGTATAACGTATAACGTATAACGTATAACGTATAACGTATAACGTATAACGTATAACGTATATCCTATAACGCATAACGTATAACGTATAACGTATATCGTATAACGTATAACGTATAACGTAAAACGTTTAACGTATAACCTATAACGTCTAACGTATAACGTATAACGTATAACGTATATCCTATAACGCATAACGTATAACGTATATCGTATATCGTATAACGTATAACGTATAACGTAAAACGTTTAACGTATAACCTATAACGTCTAACGTATAACGTATAACGTATAACGTATACCGTATAACGTATAACGTATAACGTATAACGTATAACGTATAACGTCAAACGGATAACGTATAACGCATAACGTATAACGTATAACGCATAACGCATAACGTATAACGCATAACGTATAACGTATAATATATAACGTATAACGTATAACGTATAACGTATATCGTATAACGTATAACGTATAACGTATAACGTATAACGTTTAACGTATAACGTATAACGTATAACGTATAACGTATAACGTATAACGTATAACGTATAACGTATAACGTACAGCGTATAACGTCAAACGTGTAACGTATAACGTATAACGTATAACGTATAACGCATAACGTATAACGTATAACGTATAACGCATAACGTATAACGTATAACGTATAACGTATAACGTATAACGTACAACGTATAACGTATAACGTATATCGTATAACGTATTACGTATAACGTATAACGTTTACCGTATAACGTATAACGTATAACGTATAACGTATAACGTATAACGTATAACGTATAACGTATAACGTATAACGTATAACGTATAACGTATAAAGTATAACGTATAACGTATAACGTATAACGTATAACGTATAATGTATAACGTATAACGTAAAACGTATAACGAATAACGTATAACGTATAACGTATAACGTATAACGTATAACGTATAACGTATAACGTATAACGTATAACGTATAACTTATAACGTAAAACGTATTACATATTACGTATAACGAGTAACGTATAACGTGTAACGTATAACGTATAACGTATAACGTATAACGTATAACGTATAACGTATAACGTATAACGTATAACGTTTAACGTATAACGTATAACGTATAACGTATAACTTATAACGTAAAACGTATTACATATTACGTATAACGAGTAACGTATAACGTGTAACGTATAACGTATAACGTATAACGTATAACGTATAACGTATAACGTATAACGTATAACGTATAACGTATAACGTATAACGTATAACGTATAACGTATAACGTATAACGTATAACGTATAACGTATATCCTATAACGCATAACGTATAACGTATAACGTATATCGTATAACGTATAACGTATAACGTAAAACGTTTAACGTATAACCTATAACGTCTAACGTATAACGTATAACGTATAACGTATATCCTATAACGCATAACGTATAACGTATATCGTATATCGTATAACGTATAACGTATAACGTAAAACGTTTAACGTATAACCTATAACGTCTAACGTATAACGTATAACGTATAACGTATACCGTATAACGTATAACGTATAACGTATAACGTATAACGTATAACGTCAAACGGATAACGTATAACGCATAACGTATAACGTATAACGCATAACGCATAACGTATAACGCATAACGTATAACGTATAATATATAACGTATAACGTATAACGTATAACGTATATCGTATAACGTATAACGTATAACGTATAACGTATAACGTTTAACGTATAACGTATAACGTATAACGTATAACGTATAACGTATAACGTATAACGTATAACGTACAGCGTATAACGTCAAACGTGTAACGTATAACGTATAACGTATAACGTATAACGCATAACGTATAACGTATAACGTATAACGCATAACGTATAACGTATAACGTATAACGTATAACGTATAACGTACAACGTATAACGTATAACGTATATCGTATAACGTATAACGTATAACGTATAACGTATAACGTGTAACGTATAACGTTTAACGTATAACGTATAACGTATAACATATAACGTATAACGTATAACGTATAACGTATAACGTATAACGTATAACGTATAACGTATAACGTATAACGTATAACGTATAACGTATAACGTATAACGTATAACGTATAACGTATAACGTATAACGTATAATGTATAACGTGTAACTTATAACGTATAACGTAAAACGTATAACGTATAACGTATAACGTATAACGTATAACGTATAACGTATAACGTATAACGTATAACGCATAACGTATACCGTATAACGTATAACGTCAAACGTATAACGTATAACGTATAACGTATAACGTATAACGTATAACGTATAACGTATAACGTATAACGTATAACGTATAACGTATAACGTATAACGTATAACGTATAACGTATAACGTATAACGTATAACGTATAACGTACAGCGTATAACGTCAAACGTACAACGTATCACGTATAACGTATATCCTATAGCGCATAACGTATATCCTATAACGCATAATGTATAGCGTATAACGCATAACGTATACCGTATAACGTATAACGTCAAACGTATAACGTATAACGTATAACGTATAACGTATAACGTATAACGTATAACGTATAACGTATAACGTATAACGTATAACGTATAACGTATAACGTATAACGTATAACGTATAACGTATAACCTATAACGCATAACGTATAACGTATAACGTATATCGTATAACGTATAACGTATAACGTATAACGTAAAACGTTTAACGTATAACCTATAACGTCTAACGTATAACGTATAACGTATAACGTATAACGTATAACGTATAACGTATAACGTATAACGTATAACGTATAACGTATAACGCATAACGTATAACGAATAACGTATATCGTATAACGTATAACGTATAACGTATAACGTATAACGTATAACGTATAACGTATAACGTATAACGTATAACGTATAACGTATAACGTATAACGTATAACGTACAACGTATCACGTATAACGTATATCCTATAACGCATAACGTATATCCTATAACGCATAATGTATAGCGTATAACGCATAACGTATACCGTATAACGTATAACGTCAAACGTATAACGTATAACGTATAACGTATAACGTATAACGTGTAACGTGTAACGTATAACGTTTAACGTATAACGTATAACGTATAACATATAACGTATAACGTATAACGTATAACGTATAACGTATAACGTATAACGTATAACGTATAACGTATAACGTATAACGTATAACGTATAACGTATAACGTATAACGTATAACGTATAACGTATAACGTATAATGTATAACGTGTAACTTATAACGTATAACGTAAAACGTATAACGTATAACGTATATCGTATAACGTATAACGTATAACGTATAACGTATAACGTATAACGTATAACGTATAACGTGTAACGTATAACGTTTAACGTATAACGTATAACGTATAACATATAACGTATAACGTATAACGTATAACGTATAACGTATAACGTATAACGTATAACGTATAACGTATAACGTATAACGTATAACGTATAACGTATAACGTATAACGTATAACGTATAACGTATAACGTATAACGTATAACGTATAATGTATAACGTGTAACTTATAACGTATAACGTAAAACGTATAACGTATAACGTATAACGTATAACGTATAACGTATAACGTATAACGCATAACGTATACCGTATAACGTATAACGTATA
Organism: Ptiloglossa arizonensis; assembly: GCF_051014685.1. Lineage (NCBI taxonomy): Eukaryota > Metazoa > Arthropoda > Insecta > Hymenoptera > Colletidae > Ptiloglossa > Ptiloglossa arizonensis. The sequence goes on along the minus strand of NW_027478598.1, from coordinate 602,229 downwards.
ACGTATAACGTATAACGTATAACGTATAACGTATAACGTATAACGTATAACGTATAACGTATAACGTATAACGTATAACGTATAATGTATAACGTGTAACTTATAACGTATAACGTAAAACGTATAACGTTTAACGTATAACGTATAACGTATAACGTATAACGTATAACGTATAACGTATAACGTACAACGTATCACGTATAACGTATATCCTATAGCGCATAACGTATATCCTATAACGCATAATGTATAGCGTATAACGTATAACGTATATCCTATAACGCATAACGTATAACGTATAACGTATATCGTATAACGTATAACGTATAACGTAAAACGTTTAACGTATAACCTATAACGTCTAACGTATAACGTATAACGTATAACGTATATCCTATAACGCATAACGTATAACGTATATCGTATATCGTATAACGTATAACGTATAACGTAAAACGTTTAACGTATAACCTATAACGTCTAACGTATAACGTATAACGTATAACGTATACCGTATAATGTATAACGTATAACGTATAACGTATAACGTATAACGTCAAACGGATAACGTATAACGCATAACGTATAACGTATAACGCATAACGCATAACGTATAACGCATAACGTATAGCGTATAATATATAACGTATAACGTATAACGTATAACGTATATCGTATAACGTATAACGTATAACGTATAACGTATAACGTTTAACGTATAACGTATAACGTATAACGTATAACGTATAACGTATAACGTATAACGTATAACGTACAGCGTATAACGTCAAACGTGTAACGTATAACGTATAACGTATAACGTATAACGCATAACGTATAACGTATAACGTATAACGCATAACGTATAACGTATAACGTATAACGTATAACGTATAACGTACAACGTATAACGTATAACGTATATCGTATAACGTATTACGTATAACGTATAACGTTTAACGTATAACGTATAACGTATAACGTATAACGTATAACGTATAACGTATAACGTATAACGTATAACGTATAACGTATAACGTATAACGTATAAAGTATAACGTATAACGTATAACGTATAACGTATAACGTATAATGTATAACGTATAACGTAAAACGTATAACGAATAACGTATAACGTATAACGTATAACGTATAACGTATAACGTATAACGTATAACGTATAACGTATAACGTATAACGTATAACGTATAACGTATAACGTATAACGTATAACGTATAACGTATAACGTATAACGTATAACGTATAACGTATAACGTATAACGTATAACGTATAACGTATAATGTATAACGTGTAACTTATAACGTATAACGTAAAACGTATAACGTATAACGTATAACGTATAACGTATAACGTATAACGTATAACGTATAACGTATAACGCATAACGTATACCGTATAACGTATAACGTCAAACGTATAACGTATAACGTATAACGTATAACGTATAACGTATAACGTATAACGCATAACGTATAACGGATACCGTATAACGTATAACGTATAACGTATAACGTATAACGTATAACGTATAACGTGTAACGTATAACGTTTAACGTATAACGTATAACGTATAACATATAACGTATAACGTATAACGTATAACGTATAACGTATAACGTATAACGTATAACGTATAACGTATAACGTATAACGTATAACGTATAACGTATAACGTATAACGTATAACGTATAACGTATAACGTATAACGTATAACGTATAACGTATAATGTATAACGTGTAACTTATAACGTATAACGTAAAACGTATAACGTATAACGTATAACGTATAACGTATAACGTATAACGTATAACGCATAACGTATACCGTATAACGTATAACGTATAACGTATAACGTATAACGTATAACGTATAACGTATAACGTCAAACGGATAACGTATAACGCATAACGTATAACGTATAACGCATAACGCATAACGTATAACGCATAACGTATAACGTATAATATATAACGTATAACGTATAACGTATAACGTATATCGTATAACGTATAACGTATAACGTATAACGTATAACGTATAACGTATAACGTATAACGTATAACGTATAACGTATAACGTATAACGTATAACGTATAACGTATAACGTATAACGTATAACGTATAACGTATAACGTATAACGTACAGCGTATAACGTCAAACGTACAACGTATCACGTATAACGTATATCCTATAGCGCATAACGTATATCCTATAACGCATAATGTATAGCGTATAACGCATAACGTATACCGTATAACGTATAACGTCAAACGTATAACGTATAACGTATAACGTATAACGTATAACGTATAACGTATAACGTATAACGTATAACGTATAACGTATAACGTATAACGTATAACGTATAATGTATAACGTGTAACTTATAACGTATAACGTAAAACGTATAACGTTTAACGTATAACGTATAACGTATAACGTATAACGTATAACGTATAACGTATAACGTACAACGTATCACGTATAACGTATATCCTATAGCGCATAACGTATATCCTATAACGCATAATGTATAGCGTATAACGTATAACGTATATCCTATAACGCATAACGTATAACGTATAACGTATATCGTATAACGTATAACGTATAACGTAAAACGTTTAACGTATAACCTATAACGTCTAACGTATAACGTATAACGTATAACGTATATCCTATAACGCATAACGTATAACGTATATCGTATATCGTATAACGTATAACGTATAACGTAAAACGTTTAACGTATAACCTATAACGTCTAACGTATAACGTATAACGTATAACGTATACCGTATAATGTATAACGTATAACGTATAACGTATAACGTATAACGTCAAACGGATAACGTATAACGCATAACGTATAACGTATAACGCATAACGCATAACGTATAACGCATAACGTATAGCGTATAATATATAACGTATAACGTATAACGTATAACGTATATCGTATAACGTATAACGTATAACGTATAACGTATAACGTTTAACGTATAACGTATAACGTATAACGTATAACGTATAACGTATAACGTATAACGTATAACGTACAGCGTATAACGTCAAACGTGTAACGTATAACGTATAACGTATAACGTATAACGCATAACGTATAACGTATAACGTATAACGCATAACGTATAACGTATAACGTATAACGTATAACGTATAACGTACAACGTATAACGTATAACGTATATCGTATAACGTATTACGTATAACGTATAACGTTTAACGTATAACGTATAACGTATAACGTATAACGTATAACGTATAACGTATAACGTATAACGTATAACGTATAACGTATAACGTATAACGTATAAAGTATAACGTATAACGTATAACGTATAACGTATAACGTATAATGTATAACGTATAACGTAAAACGTATAACGAATAACGTATAACGTATAACGTATAACGTATAACGTATAACGTATAACGTATAACGTATAACGTATAACGTATAACGTATAACGTATAACGTATAACGTATAACGTATAACGTATAACGTATAACGTATAACGTATAACGTATAACGTATAACGTATAACGTATAACGTATAACGTATAATGTATAACGTGTAACTTATAACGTATAACGTAAAACGTATAACGTATAACGTATAACGTATAACGTATAACGTATAACGTATAACGTATAACGTATAACGCATAACGTATACCGTATAACGTATAACGTCAAACGTATAACGTATAACGTATAACGTATAACGTATAACGTATAACGTATAACGCATAACGTATAACGGATACCGTATAACGTATAACGTATAACGTATAACGTATAACGTATAACGTATAACGTGTAACGTATAACGTTTAACGTATAACGTATAACGTATAACATATAACGTATAACGTATAACGTATAACGTATAACGTATAACGTATAACGTATAACGTATAACGTATAACGTATAACGTATAACGTATAACGTATAACGTATAACGTATAACGTATAACGTATAACGTATAACGTATAACGTATAATGTATAACGTGTAACTTATAACGTATAACGTAAAACGTATAACGTATAACGTATAACGTATAACGTATAACGTATAACGTATAACGCATAACGTATACCGTATAACGTATAACGTATAACGTATAACGTATAACGTATAACGTATAACGTATAACGTATAACGTCAAACGGATAACGTATAACGCATAACGTATAACGTATAACGCATAACGCATAACGTATAACGCATAACGTATAACGTATAATATATAACGTATAACGTATAACGTATAACGTATATCGTATAACGTATAACGTATAACGTATAACGTATAACGTATAACGTATAACGTATAACGTATAACGTATAACGTATAACGTATAACGTATAACGTATAACGTATAACGTATAACGTATAACGTATAACGTATAACGTATAACGTACAGCGTATAACGTCAAACGTACAACGTATCACGTATAACGTATATCCTATAGCGCATAACGTATATCCTATAACGCATAATGTATAGCGTATAACGCATAACGTATACCGTATAACGTATAACGTCAAACGTATAACGTATAACGTATAACGTATAACGTATAACGTATAACGTATAACGTATAACGTATAACGTATAACGTATAACGTATAACGTATAACGTATAACGTATAACGTATAACGTATAACGTACAACGTATCACGTATAACGTATATCCTATAGCGCATAACGTATATCCTAAAACGCATAATGTATAGCGTATAACGCATAACGTATACCGTATAACGTATAACGTCAAACGTATAACGTATAACGTATAACGTATAACGTATAACGTATAACGTATAACGTATAACGTATAACGTATAACGTATAACGTATAACGTATAACGTATAACGTATAACGTATAACGTATCACGTATAACGTATATCCTATAGCGCATAACGTATATCCTATAACGCATAATGTATAGCGTATAACGCATAACGTATAACGTATAACGTATAACGTATAACGTATAACGTATAACGTATAACGTATAACGTATATCGTATAACTTATAACGTAAAACGTATTACATATTACGTATAACGTATAACGTATAACGTATAACGTATATCCTATAACGCATAACGTATAACGTATAACGTATATCGTATAACGTATAACGTATAACGTAAAACGTTTAACGTATAACCTATAACGTCAAACGTATAACGTATAACGTATAACGTATAACGTATAACGTATAACGTATAACGTATAAAGTATAACGTATAACGTACAACGTATCACGTATAACGTATATCCTATAACGCATAACGTATATCCTATAACGCATAATGTATAGCGTATAACGCATAACGTATACCGTATAACGTATAACGTCATACGTATAACGTATAACGTATAACGTATAACGCATAACGTATAACGTATACCGTATAACGTATAACGTATAACGTATAACGTATAACGTATAACGTATAACGTATAACGTATAACGTATAACGTATAACGTATAACGTATAACGTATTACGTATAACGTATAACGTATAACGTATAACGTATAACGTATATCGTATAACGTATAACGTATAACGTATAACGTATAACGTATAACGTATAACGTATAACGTATAACGTATAACGTATAACGTATAACGTACAACGTATAACGTATAACGTATACCGTATAACGTATAACGTATAACTTATAACGTATAACGTATAACGTATAACGTGTAACGTATAACGTATAACGTATAACGTATTACGTATTACGTATAACCTATAACGTCTAACGTATAACGTATAACCTATGACGTATAACGTATAACGTATAACGTATAACGTATAAGGTATAACGTATAACGTATAACGTATAACGTATAACGTATAACGTATAACGTATAACGTATAACGTATAACGTACAACGTATCACGTATAACGTATATCCTATAACGCATAACGTATATCCTATAACGCATAACGTATAACGTATAACGTATAACGTATAACGTATAACGTATAACGTATAACGTATAACGTATAACGTATAACGTATAACGTATAACGTATAACGTACAGCGTATAACGTCAAACGTATAACGTATAACGTATAACGTATAACGTATAACGCATAACGTATAACGTATCACGTATAACGCATAACGTATAACGTATAACGTATAACGTATAACGTATAACGTATAACGTATAACGTATAACGTATAACGTATAACGTATAACGTATAACGTATAACGTATAACGTATAACGTATAACGTATAACGTACAGCGTATAACGTCAAACGTATAACGTATAACGTATAACGTATAACGTATAACGTATAACGTATAACGTTTAACGTATAACGTATAACGTATAACGTATAACTTATAACGTAAAACGTATTACATATTACGTATAACGAGTAACGTATAACGTGTAACGTATAACGTATAACGTATAACGTATAACGTATAACGTATAACGTATAACGTATAACGTATAACGTATAACGTATAACGTATAACGTATAACGTATAACGTATAACGTATAACGTATAACGTATATCCTATAACGCATAACGTATAACGTATAACGTATATCGTATAACGTATAACGTATAACGTAAAACGTTTAACGTATAACCTATAACGTCTAACGTATAACGTATAACGTATAACGTATAACGTATAACGTATAACGTATAACGTATAACGTATAACGTATAACGTACAACGTATCACGTATAACGTATATCCTATAACGCATAACGTCAAACGTATAACGTATAACGTATAACGTATAACGTATAACGTATAACGTATAACGCATAACGTATAACGTATACCGTATAACGTATAACGTATAACGTATAACGTATAACGTATAACGTATAACGTGTAACGTATAACGTTTAACGTATAACGTATAACGTATAACATATAACGTATAACGTATAACGTATAACGTATAACGTATAACGTATAACGTATAACGTATAACGTATAACGTATAACGTATAACGTATAACGTATAACGTATAACGTATAACGTATAACGTATAACGTATAACGTATAACGTATAACGTATAACGTACAACGTATCACGTATAACGTATATCCTATAGCGCATAACGTATATCCTATAACGCATAATGTATAGCGTATAACGTATAACGTATATCCTATAACGCATAACGTATAACGTATAACGTATATCGTATAACGTATAACGTATAACGTATAACGTATAACGTATAACGTATAACGTATAACGTACAGCGTATAACGTCAAACGTGTAACGTATAACGTATAACGTATAACGTATAACGCATAACGTATAACGTATAACGTATAACGCATAACGTATAACGTATAACGTATAACGTATAACGTATAACGTACAACGTATAACGTATAACGTATAACGTATAACGTATAACGTATAACGTATAACGTATAACGTACAGCGTATAACGTCAAACGTGTAACGTATAACGTATAACGTATAACGTATAACGCATAACGTATAACGTATAACGTATAACGCATAACGTATAACGTATAACGTATAACGTATAACGTATAACGTACAACGTATAACGTATAACGTATATCGTATAACGTATTACGTATAACGTATAACGTTTAACGTATAACGTATAACGTATAACGTATAACGTATAACGTATAACGTATAACGTATAACGTATAACGTATAACGTATAACGTATAACGTATAAAGTATAACGTATAACGTATAACGTATAACGTATAACGTATAATGTATAACGTATAACGTAAAACGTATAACGAATAACGTATAACGTATAACGTATAACGTATAACGTATAACGTATAACGTATAACGTATAACGTATAACGTATAACGTATAACGTATAACTTATAACGTAAAACGTATTACATATTACGTATAACGAGTAATGTATAACGTGTAACGTATAACGTATAACGTATAACGTATAACGTATAACGTATAACGTATAACGTATAACGTATAACGTATAACGTATAACGTATAACGTATAACGTATAACGTATAACGTATAACGTATAACGTATAACGTATAACGTATAACGTATAACGTATAACGTACAGCGTATAACGTCAAACGTACAACGTATCACGTATAACGTATATCCTATAGCGCATAACGTATATCCTATAACGCATAATGTATAGCGTATAACGCATAACGTATACCGTATAACGTATAACGTCAAACGTATAACGTATAACGTATAACGTATAACGTATAACGTATAACGTATAACGTATAACGTATAACGTATAACGTATAACGTATAACGTATAACGTATAACGTATAACGTATAACGTATAACGTATAACGTATAACCTATAACGCATAACGTATAACGTATAACGTATAACGTATAACGTATAACGCATAACGTATACCGTATAACGTATAACGTCAAACGTATAACGTATAACGTATAACGTATAACGTATAACGTATAACGTATAACGCATAACGTATTACGTATACCGTATAACGTATAACGTATAACGTATAACGTATAACGTATAACGTATAACGTGTAACGTATAACGTTTAACGTATAACGTATAACGTATAACATATAACGTATAACGTATAACGTATAACGTATAACGTATAACGTATAACGTATAACGTATAACGTATAACGTATAACGTATAACGTATAACTTATAACGTAAAACGTATTACATATTACGTATAACGAGTAACGTATAACGTGTAACGTATAACGTATAACGTATAACGTATAACGTATAACGTATAACGTATAACGTATAACGTATAACGTATAACGTATAACGTGTAACGTATAACGTATAACGTATAACGTATAACGTATAACGTATAACGTATAACGTATAACGTATAACGTATAACGTATATCCTATAACGCATAACGTATAACGTATAACGTATATCGCATAACGTATAACGTATAACGTAAAACGTTTAACGTTTAACGTATAACGTATAACGTATAACGTATAACGTATAACGTATAACGTATAACGTATAACGTACAGCGTATAACGTCAAACGTGTAACGTATAACGTATAACGTATAACGTATAACGCATAACGTATAACGTATAACGTATAACGCATAACGTATAACGTATAACGTATAACGTATAACGTATAACGTATAACGTATAACGTATAACGTATAACGTATAACGTATAACGTATAACGTATAACGTATAACGTATAAAGTATAACGTATAACGTATAACGTATAACGTATAACGTATAACGTATAACGTATAACGTAAAACGTATAACGAATAACGTATAACGTATAACGTATAACGTATAACGTATAACGTATAACGTATAACGTATAACGTATAACGTATAACGTATAACGTATAACGTATAACGTATAACGTATAACTTATAACGTAAAACGTATTACATATTACGTATAACGAGTAACGTATAACGTGTAACGTATAACGTATAACGTATAACGTATAACGTATAACGTATAACGTATAACGTATAACGTATAACGTATAACGTATAACGTATAACGTATAACGTATAACGTATAACGTATAACGTATAACGTATAACGTATAACCTATAACGCATAACGTATAACGTATAACGTATAACGTATAACGTATAACGTATAACGTATAACGTATAACGTATAACGTATAACGTACAACGTATCACGTATAACGTATATCCTATAACGCATAACGTATATCCTATAACGCATAATGTATAGCGTATAACGCATAACGTATACCGTATAACGTATAACATCAAACGTATAACGTATAACGTATAACGTATAACGTATAACGTGTAACGTATAACGTTTAACGTATAACGTATAACGTATAACATATAACGTATAACGTATAACGTATAACGTATAACGTATAACGTATAACGTATAACGTATAACGTATAACGTATAACGTATAACGTATAACGTATAACGTATAACGTATAACGTATAACGTATAACGTATAACGTATAACGTATAACGTATAATGTATAACGTGTAACTTATAACGTATAACGTAAAACGCATAACGTATAACGTATAACGTATAACGTATAACGTATAACGTATAACGTATAACGTATAACGCATAACGTATACCGTATAACGTATAACGTCAAACGTATAACGTATAACGTATAACGTATAACGTATAACGTATAACGTATAACGCATAACGTATTACGTATACCGTATAACGTATAACGTATAACGTATAACGTATAACGTGTAACGTATAACGTTTAACGTATAACGTATAACGTATAACATATAACGTATAACGTATAACGTATAACGTATAACGTATAACGTATAACGTATAACGTATAACGTATAACGTATAACGTATAACGTATAACTTATAACGTAAAACGTATTACATATTACGTATAACGAGTAACGTATAACGTGTAACGTGTAACGTATAACGTATAACGTATAACGTATAACGTATAACGTATAACGTATAACGTATAACGTATAACGTATAACGTATAACGTATAACGTATAACGTATAACGTATAACGTATAACGTATAACGTATAACGTATAACGTATAACGTATAACGTATAACGTATAACGTATAACGTATAACGTATAACGTATACCGTATAACGTATAACGTATAACGTATAACGTATAACGTATAATGTATAACGCATAACGGATAACGTATAACGTATAACGCATAACGTATAACGTATAACGTATAACGTATAACGTATAACGTACAGCGTATAACGTCAAACGTATAACGTATAACGTATAACGTATAACGTATAACGCATAACGTATAACGTATAACGTATAACGCATAACGTATAACGTATAACGTATAACGTATAACGTATAACGTATAACGTATAACGTATAACGTATAACGTATAACGTATAACGTATAACGTATAACGTATAACGTATAACGTATAACGTATAACGTATAACGTATAACGTATAACGTATAACGTATAACGTATAACGTATAACGTATAACGTATAACGTATAACGTATAACGTATAACGTATAACGTATAACGTATAACGTATAACGTATAACGTATAACGTATAATGTATAACGTGTAACTTATAACGTATAACGTAAAACGTATAACGTATAACGTATAACGTATAACGTATAACGTATAACGTATAACGTATAACGCATAACGTATACCGTATAACGTATAACGTATAACGTATAACGTATAACGTATAACGTATAACGTATAACGTATAACGTATAACGTATAACGTATAACGTATAACGTATAACGTATAATGTATAACGTGTAACTTATAACGTATAACGTAAAACGTATAACGTATAACGTATAACGTATAACGTATAACGTAAAACGTATTACATATTACGTATAACGAGTAACGTATAACGTGTAACGTATAACGTATAACGTATAACGTATAACGTATAACGTATAACGTATAACGTATAACGTATAACGTATAACGTATAACGTATAACGTATAACGTATAACGTATAACGTATAACGTATAACGTATAACGTATAACGTATAACGTATAACGTATAACGTATAACGTATAACCTATAACGCATAACGTATAACGTATAACGTATATCGTATAACGTATAACGTATAACGTATAACGTATAACGTATAACGTATAACGTATAACGTATAACGTATAACGCATAACGTATAACGAATAACGTATATCGTATAACGTATAACGTATAACGTATAACGTATAACGTATAACGTATAACGTATAACGTATAACGTATAACGTATAACGTATAACGTATAACGTATAACGTACAACGTATCACGTATAACGTATATCCTATAACGCATAACGTATATCCTATAACGCATAATGTATAGTGTATAACGCATAACGTATACCGTATAACGTATAACGTCAAACGTATAACGTATAACGTATAACGTATAACGTATAACGTATAACGTGTAACGTATAACGATTAACGTATAACGTATAACGTATAACATATAACGTATAACGTATAACGTATAACGTATAACGTATAACGTATAACGTATAACGTATAACGTATAACGTATAACGTATAACGTATAACGTATAACGTATAACGTATAACGTATAACGTATAACGTATAACGTATAACGTATAACGTATAACGTATAACGTATAATGTATAACGTGTAACTTATAACGTATAACGTAAAACGCATAACGTATAACGTATAACGTATAACGTATAACGTATAACGTATAACGTATAACGCATAACGTATAACGCATAACGTATACCGTATAACGTATAACGTCAAACGTATAACGTATAACGTATAACGTATAACGTAAAACGTATAACGTATAACGTATAACGCATAACGTATTACGTATACCGTATAACGTATAACGTATAACGTGTAACGTATAACGTGTAACGTATAACGTGTAACGTATAACGTATAACGTATAACGTATAACGTATAACGTATAACGTATAACGTATAACGTATAACGTATAACGTATAACGTATAACGTATAACGTATAACGTATAACGTATAACGTATAACGTATAACGTATAACGTATAACGTATAACGTATAACGTATAACGTATAACGTATAACGTATAACGTATAATGTATAACGTGTAACTTATAACGTATAACGTAAAACGTATAACGTATAACGTATAACGTATAACGTATAACGTATAACGTATAACGCATAACGTATACCGTAAAACGTATTACATATTACGTATAACGAGTAACGTATAACGTATAACGTATAACGTATAACGTATAACGTATAACGTATAACGTATAACGTATAACGTATAACGTATAACGTATAACGTATAGCGTATAACGTATAACGTATAACGTATAACGTATAACGTATAACGTATAACGTATAACGTATAACGTATAACGTATAACGTATAACGTATAACGTATAACGTATAACGTATAACGTATAACGTACAGCGTATAACGTCAAACGTATAACGTATAACGTATAACGTATAACGTATAACGTATAACGTATAACGTATAACGTATAACGTATAACGTATAACGTATAACGTATAACGTATAACGTATAACGTATAACGTATAACGTATAATGTATAACGTGTAACTTATAACGTATAACGTAAAACGTATAACGTATAACGTATAACGTATAACGTATAACGTATAACGTATAACGTATAACGCATAACGTATACCGTATAACGTATAACGTATAACGTATAACGTATAACGTATAACGTATAACGTATAACGTATAACGTATAACGTATAACGTATAACGTATAACGTATAACGTATAACGTATAACGTATAATGTATAACGTGTAACTTATAACGTATAACGTAAAACGTATAACGTATAACGTATAACGTATAACGTATAACGTATAACGTATAACGTATAACGTATAACGTATAGCGTACAACGTATAACGTATAACGTATAACGTATAACGTACAACGTATAACGTATAACGTATAACGTATAACTTATAACGTAAAACGTATTACCTATTACGTATAACGAGTAACGTATAACGTGTAACGTATAACGTATAACGTATAACGTATAACGTATAACGTATAACGTATAACGTATAACGTATAACGTATAACGTATAACGTATAACGTATAACGTATAACGTATAACGTATAACGTATAACGTATAACGTATAACGTATAACGTATAACGTATAACGTATAACGTACAGCGTATAACGTCAAACGTATAACGTATAACGTATAACGTATAACGTATAACGCATAATGTATAACGTATCACGTATAACGCATAACGTATAACGTATAACGTATAACGTATAACGTATAACGTATAACGTATAACGTATAACGTATAACGTATAACGTATAACGTATAACGTATAACGTATAACGTATAACGTATAACGTATAACGTATAACGTATAACGTACAGCGTATAACGTCAAACGTATAACGTATAACGTATAACGTATAACGTATAACGTATAACGTATAACGTATAAAGTATAACGTATAACGTATAACGTATAACGTATAACGTATAATGTATAACGTATAACGTAAAACGTATAACGAATAACGTATAACGTATAACGTATAACGTATAACGTATAACGTATAACGTATAACGTATAACGTATAACGTATAACGTATAACGTATAACTTATAACGTAAAACGTATTACATATTACGTATAACGAGTAATGTATAACGTGTAACGTATAACGTATAACGTATAACGTATAACGTATAACGTATAACGTATAACGTATAACGTATAACGTATAACGTATAACGTATAACGTATAACGTATAACGTATAACGTATAACGTATAACGTATAACGTATAACGTATAACGTATAACGTATAACGTATAACGTATAACGTACAGCGTATAACGTCAAACGTACAACGTATCACGTATAACGTATATCCTATAGCGCATAACGTATATCCTATAACGCATAATGTATAGCGTATAACGCATAACGTATACCGTATAACGTATAACGTCAAACGTATAACGTATAACGTATAACGTATAACGTATAACGTATAACGTATAACGTATAACGTATAACGTATAACGTATAACGTATAACGTATAACGTATAACGTATAACGTATAACGTATAACGTATAACCTATAACGCATAACGTATAACGTATAACGTATATCGTATAACGTATAACGTATAACGTATAACGTAAAACGTTTAACGTATAACCTATAACGTCTAACGTATAACGTATAACGTATAACGTATAACGTATAACGTATAACGTATAACGTATAACGTATAACGTACAGCGTATAACGTCAAACGTACAACGTATCACGTATAACGTATATCCTATAGCGCATAACGTATATCCTATAACGCATAATGTATAGCGTATAACGCATAACGTATACCGTATAACGTATAACGTCAAACGTATAACGTATAACGTATAACGTATAACGTATAACGTATAACGTATAACGTATAACGTATAACGTATAACGTATAACTTATAACGTTTAACGTATAACGTATAACGTATAACATATAACGTATAACGTATAACGTATAACGTATAACGTATAACGTATAACGTATAACGTATAACGTATAACGTATAACGTATAACGTATAACGTGTAACGTATAACGTTTAACGTATAACGTATAACGTATAACATATAACGTATAACGTATAACGTATAACGTATAACGTATAACGTATAACGTATAACGTATAACGCATAACGTATAACGTATACCGTATAACGTATAACGTATAACGTATAACGTATAACGTATAACGTATAACGTGTAACGTATAACGTTTAACGTATAACGTATAACGTATAACATATAACGTATAACGTATAACGTATAACGTATAACGTATAACGTATAACGTATAACGTATAACGTATAACGTATAACGTATAACGTATAACGTATAACGTATAACGTATAACGTATAACGTATAACGTATAACGTATAACGTATAATGTATAACGTGGAACTTATAACGTATAACGTAAAACGTATAACGTATAACGTATAACGTATAACGTATAACGTATAACGTATAACGCATAACGTATACCGTATAACGTATAACGTATAACGTATAACGTATAACGTATAACGTATAACGTATAACGTATAACGTATAACGTATAACGTATAACGTATAACGTATAACGTATAACGTATAACGTATAATGTATAACGTGTAACTTATAACGTATAACGTAAAACGTATAACGTATAACGTATAACGTATAACGTATAACGTATAACGTATAACGTATAACGTATAACGTACAACGTATCACGTATAACGTATATCCTATAGCGCATAACGTATATCCTATAACGCATAATGTATAGCGTATAACGCATAACGTATAACGTATAACGTATAACGTCAAACGTATAACGTATAACGTATAACGTATAACGTATAACGTATAACGTATAACGTATAACGTATAACGTATAACGTATAACGTATAACGTATAACGTATAACGTATAACGTATAACGTATAACGTATAACGTATAACGTATAACGTATAACGTATAACGTATAACGTATAACGTATAACGTATAACGTATAACGTATAACGTATAACGTATAACGTATAACGTATAACGTATAACGTATAACTTATAACGTAAAACGTATTACATATTACGTATAACGTATAACGTATAACGTATAACGTATAACGTATAACGTATAACGTATAACGTATAACGTATAACGTATAACGTATAACGTATAACGTATAACGTATAATGTATAACGTGTAACTTATAACGTATAACGTAAAACGTATAACGTATAACGTATAACGTATAACGTATAACGTATAACGTATAACGTATAACGTATAACGTATAACGTATAACGTACAACGTATCACGTATAACGTATATCTTATAGCGCATAACGTATATCCTATAACGCATAATGTATAGCGTATAACGCATAACGTATAACGTATAACGTATAACGTATAACGTATAACGTATAACGTATAACGTATAACGTATATCGTATAACTTATAACGTAAAACGTATTACATATTACGTATAACGTATAACGTATAACGTATAACGTATATCCTATAACGCATAACGTATAACGTATAACGTATATCGTATAACGTATAACGTATAACGTAAAACGTTTAACGTATAACCTATAACGTCTAACGTATAACGTATAACGTATAACGTATAACGAATAACGTATAACGTATAACGTATAACGTATAAAGTATAACGTATAACGTACAACGTATCACGTATAACGTATATCCTATAACGCATAACGTATATCCTATAACGCATAATGTATAGCGTATAACGCATAACGTATACCGTATAACGTATAACGTCATACGTATAACGTATAACGTATAACGTATAACGCATAACGTATAACGTATACCGTATAACGTATAACGTATAACGTATAACGTATAACGTATAACGTATAACGTATAACGTATAACGTATAACGTATAACGTATAACGTATAACGTATTACGTATAACGTATAACGTATAACGTATAACGTATAACGTATATCGTATAACGTATAACGTATAACGTATAACGTATAACGTATAACGTATAACGTATAACGTATAACGTATAACGTATAACGTATAACGTATAACGTACAACGTATAACGTATAACGTATAACGTATAACGTATAACGTATAACTTATAACGTATAACGTATAACGTATAACGTGTAACGTATAACGTATAACGTATAACGTATTACGTATTACGTATAACCTATAACGTCTAACGTATAACGTATAACCTATGACGTATAACGTATAACGTATAACGTATAAAGTATAACGTATAACGTATAACGTATAACGTATAACGTATAATGTATAACGTATAACGTAAAACGTATAACGAATAACGTATAACGTATAACGTATAACGTATAACGTATAACGTATAACGTATAACGTATAACGTATAACGTATAACGTATAACGTATAACGTATAACGTATAACGTATAACGTATAACGTATAACGTATAACGTATAACGTATAACGTATAACGTATAACGTATAACGTATAACGTATAACGTATAACGTATAACGTACAACGTATCACGTATAACGTATATCCTATAACGCATAACGTATATCCTATAACGCATAACGTATAACGTATAACGTATAACGTATAACGTATAACGTATTACGTATAACGTATAACGAATAACGTATAACGTATAACGCATAACGTATAACGTATAACGTATAACGTATAACGTATAACGTATAACGTATAACGTATAACGTATAACGTATAACGTATAACGTATAACGTATAACGTATAACGTATA
Source organism: Ptiloglossa arizonensis (assembly GCF_051014685.1). Classification (NCBI taxonomy): domain Eukaryota; kingdom Metazoa; phylum Arthropoda; class Insecta; order Hymenoptera; family Colletidae; genus Ptiloglossa; species Ptiloglossa arizonensis. The sequence continues at coordinate 584,169 of NW_027478598.1, read as the reverse complement.
ACGTATAACGTATAACGTATAATGTATAACGTGTAACTTATAACGTATAACGTAAAACGCATAACGTATAACGTATAACGTATAACGTATAACGTATAACGTATAACGTATAACGCATAACGTATACCGTATAACGTATAACGTCAAACGTATAACGTATAACGTATAACGTATAACGTATAACGTATAACGTATAACGTATAACGCATAACGTATTACGTATACCGTATAACGTATAACGTATAACGTATAACGTATAACGTATAACGTATAACGTGTAACGTATAACGTTTAACGTATAACGTATAACGTATAACATATAACGTATAACGTATAACGTATAACGTATAACGTATAACGTATAACGTATAACGTATAACGTATAACGTATAACGTATAACGTATAACGTATAACGTATAACGTATAACGTATAACGTATAACGTATAACGTATAACGTATAACGTATAATGTATAACGTGTAACTTATAGCGTATAACGTAAAACGTATAACGTATAACGTATAACGTATAACGTATAACGTATAACGCATAACGTATACCGTATAACGTATAACGTATAACGTATAACGTATAACGTATAACGTATAACGTATAACGTATAACGTATAACGTATAACGTATAACGTATAACGTATAATGTATAACGTGTAACTTATAACGTATAACGTAAAACGTATAACGTATAACGTATAACGTATAACGTATAACGTATAACGTATAACGTATAACGTATAACGTATAACGTATAACGTATAACGTATAACGTACAGCGTATAACGTCAAACGTATAACGTATAACGTATAACGTATAACGTATAACGTATAACGCATAACGTATAACGTATCACGTATAACGCATAACGTATAACGTATAACGTATAACGTATAACGTATAACGTATAACGTATAACGTATAACGTATAACGTATAACGTATAACGTATAACGTATAACGTGTAACGTATAACGTATAACGTATAACGTATAACGTATAACGTATAACGTACAGCGTATAACGTCAAACGTATAACGTATAACGTATAACGTATAACGTATAACGTATAACGTATAACGTTTAACGTATAACGTATAACGTATAACGTATAACTTATAACGTAAAACGTATTACATATTACGTATAACGAGTAACGTATAACGTGTAACGTATAACGTATAACGTATAACGTATAACGTATAACGTATAACGTATAACGTATAACGTATAACGTATAACGTATAACGTATAACGTATAACGTATAACGTATAACGTATAACGTATAACGTATAACGTATAACGTATAACGTATATCCTATAACGCATAACGTATAACGTATAACGTATATCGTATAACGTATAACGTATAACGTAAAACGTTTAACGTATAACCTATAACGTCTAACGTATAACGTATAACGTATAACGTATAACGTATAACGTATAACGTATAAAGTATAACGTATAACGTACAACGTATCACGTATAACGTATATCCTATAACGCATAACGTATATCCTATAACGCATAATGTATAGCGTATAACGCATAACGTATAACGTATAACGTATAACGTACAACGTATAACGTATAACGTATAACGTATAACGTATAACGTATAACTTATAACGTATAACGTATAACGTATAACGTGTAACGTATAACGTATAACGTATAACGTATTACGTATTACGTATAACCTATAACGTCTAACGTATAACGTATAACCTATGACGTATAACGTATAACGTATAACGTATAACGTATAAGGTATAACGTATAACGTATAACGTATAACGTATAACGTATAACGTATAACGTATAACGTATAACGTATAACGTACAACGTATCACGTATAACGTATATCCTATAACGCATAACGTATATCCTATAACGCATAACGTATAACGTATAACGTATAACGTATAACGTATAACGTATTACGTATAACGTATAACGAATAACGTATAACGTATATCCTATAACGCATAACGTATAACGTATAACGTATAACGTATAACGTATAACGTATTACGTATAACGTATAACGAATAACGTATAACGTATAACGCATAACGTATAACGTATAACGTATAACGTATAACGTATAACGTATAACGTATAACGTATAACGTATAACGTATAACGTATAACGTATAACGTATAACGTATAACGTATAACGTATAACGTATAACGTATAATGTATAACGTGTAACTTATAACGTATAACGTAAAACGCATAACGTATAACGTATAACGTATAACGTATAACGTATAACGTATAACGTATAACGCATAACGTATACCGTATAAAGTATAACGTCAAACGTATAACGTATAACGTATAACGTATAACGTATAACGTATAACGTATAACGTATAACGTATAACGTATAACGTATAACGCATAACGTATTACGTATACCGTATAACGTATAACGTATAACGTATAACGTATAACGTATAACGTATAACGTGTAACGTATAACGTTTAACGTATAACGTATAACGTATAACATATAACGTATAACGTATAACGTATAACGTATAACGTATAACGTATAACGTATAACGTATAACGTATAACGTATAACGTATAACGTATAACGTATAACGTATAACGTATAACGTATAACGTATAACGTATAACGTATAACGTATAACGTATAATGTATAACGTGTAACTTATAGCGTATAACGTAAAACGTATAACGTATAACGTATAACGTATAACGTATAACGTATAACGCATAACGTATACCGTATAACGTATAACGTATAACGTATAACGTATAACGTATAACGTATAACGTATAACGTATAACGTATAACGTATAACGTATAACGTTTAACGTATAATGTATAACGTGTAACTTATAACGTATAACGTAAAACGTATAACGTATAACGTATAACGTATAACGTATAACGTATAACGTATAACGTATAACGTATAACGTATAACGTATAACGTATAACGTACAGCGTATAACGTCAAACGTATAACGTATAACGTATAACGTATAACGTATAACGCATAACGTATAACGTATCACGTATAACGTATAACGTATAACGTATAACGTATAACGTGTAACGTATAACGTATAACGTATAACGTATAACGTATAACGTATAACGTATAACGTATAACGTATAACGTATAACGTATAACGTATAACGTATAACGTATAACGTATAACGTATAACGTATAACGTATAACGTATATCCTATAACGCATAACGTATAACGTATAACGTATATCGTATAACGTATAACGTATAACGTAAAACGTTTAACGTATAACCTATAACGTCTAACGTATAACGTATAACGTATAACGTATATCCTATAACGCATAACGTATAACGTATAACGTATATCGTATAACGTATAACGTATAACGTAAAACGTTTAACGTATAACCTATAACGTCTAACGTATAACGTATAACGTATAACGTATACCGTATAACGTATAACGTATAACGTATAACGTATAACGTATAACGTATAACGTCAAACGGATAACGTATAACGCATAACGTATAACGTATAACGCATAACGCATAACGTATAACGCATAACGTATAACGTATAATATATAACGTATAACGTATAACGTATAACGTATATCGTATAACGTATAACGTATAACGTATAACGTATAACGTTTAACGTATAACGTATAACGTATAACGTATAACGTATAACGTATAACGTATAACGTATAACGTACAGCGTATAACGTCAAACGTGTAACGTATAACGTATAACGTATAACGTATAACGTATAACGTATAACGTATAACGTATAACGTACAGCGTATAACGTCAAACGTATAACGTATAACGTATAACGTATAACGTATAACGTATAACGTATAACGTTTAACGTATAACGTATAACGTATAACGTATAACTTATAACGTAAAACGTATTACATATTACGTATAACGAGTAACGTATAACGTGTAACGTATAACGTATAACGTATAACGTATAACGTATAACGTATAACGTATAACGTATAACGTAGAACGTTTAACGTATAACCTATAACGTCTAACGTATAACGTATAACGTATAACGTATAACGTATAACTTATGACGTATAACTTATAACGTATAACGTATAACGTATAACTTGTAACGAAAGACGTATAACGAATAACGTAAAACGTATGACGCATTACATATTACGTATAACGTATAACGTGTAACGTATACCGTATAACGTATAACGAAAAACGTAAAACGTATAACGCATAACGTATAACGTATAACGTGTAACGAAGAACGTATAACGAATAACGTAAAACGTATAACGCATAACGTATAACGTATAACGTATAACGTATAACGTATAACGTATAACGTATAACGTACAACGTATCACGTATAACGTATATCCTATAACGCATAACGTATAGCGTATAACGCATAACGTATACCGTATAACGTATAACGTCAAACGTATAACGTATAACGTATAACGTATAACGTATAACGCATAACGTATAACGTATACCGTATAACGTATAACGTCAAACGTATAACGTATAACGTATAACGTATAACGTATAACGTATAACGTATAATGTATAACATATAACGTATACCGTATAACGTATAACGTATAACGTATAACGTATAACGTATAACGTATAACGTATAACGTATAACGTATAACGTATAACCTATAACGTATAACGTATAACGTATAACGTATAACGTATAACGTATAACGTATAACGTATAACGTATAACGTATAACGTATAACGTATAACGTATAACGTATAACGTACAACGTATAACGTACAACGTATAACGAATAACGTATAACGTATAACGTGTAACGTATAACGTATAACGTATAACGTATTACGTATTACGTATAACCTATAACGTCTAACGTATAACGTATAACGTATAACGTATAACGTATAACGTATAACGTATAAGGTATAACGTATAACGTATAACGTATAACGTATAACATATAACGTACAACGTATCACGTATAACGTATATCCTATAACGCATAACGTATATCCTATAACGCATAACGTATAGCGTATAACGCATAACGTATACCGTATAACGTATAACGTCAAACGTCAAACGTATAACGTATAACGTATAACGTATAACGTATAACGCATAACGTATAACGTATACCGTATAACGTATAACGTCAAACGTATAACGTATAACGTATAACGTATAACGTATAACGTATAACGTATAATGTATAACGCATAACGTATACCGTATAACGTATAACGTATAACGTATAACGTATAACGTATAACGTATAACGTATAACGTATAACGTATAACGTATAACGTATAACGTATAACTTATAACGTAAAACGTATTACATATTACGTATAACGAGTAACGTATAACATATAACGTATAACGTATAACGTATAACGTACAACGAATAACGTATAACGTATAACGTATAACGTATAACGTATAACGTATAATGTATAACGTATAACGTATAACGTATAACGTATAACGTAAAACGTATAACGTATAACGTATAACGTATAACGTATAACGTATAACGTATAACGTATAACGTATAACGTATAACGTATAACGTATAACGTATAACGTATAACGTACAACGTATAACGTACAACGTATAACGTATAACGTATAACGTATAACGTGTAACGTATAACGTATAACGTATAACGTATTACGTATAACGTATAGCGTATAACGTATAACGTATAACGTATAACGTACAACGTATAACCTATAACGTACAACGTATCACGTATAACGTATATCCTATAACGCATAACGTATATCCTATAACGCATAACGTATATCGTATAACGTATAACTTATAACGTAAAACGTATTACATATTACGTATAACGAGTAACGTATAACGTATAACGTATAACGTATAACGTATAACGTATAACGTATAACGTATAACGTATAACGTATAACGTATAACGTATAACGACAAACGTATAACGTATAACGTATAACGTATAACGTATAACGTATAACGCATAACGTATAACGTATAACGTATAACGTATAACGTATAACGTATAACGTATAACGTATAACGTATAACGTATAACGTATAACGTATAACGTATAACGTATAACGTATAACGTATAACGTATAACGTATAACGTATAACGTATAACGTATAACTTATAACGTATAACGTATAACGTACAACGTATAACGTATAACATATAACGTCTAACGTTTAACGTATAACGTACAACGTATAACGTATAACGTATAACGTATAACGTATCACGTATAACGTATAACGTATGACGTATCACGTATAAGGTATGACCTATAACGCATTACGTATAGCGTATAACGCATAATGTATAACGTATAACGTATAACGTATAACGTATAACTTATAACGTATAACGTATAACGTATAACGTATAACGTATAACGTATAACGTATAACGTATAACGTATAACGTATAACGTATAACGTATAACGTATAACGAATAACGTATAACGTATAACGTATAACGTATAACGTATAACGTATAACGTATAACGTATAACGTATAGCGTATAACGTATAACGTATAACGTATAACGTATAACGTATAACGTATAACGTATAACGTATAACGTATAACGTATAACGTATAACGTATAACGTATAACGTATAACGTATAACGTATAACGTATAACTTATAACGTGTAACGTATAACGCATAACGTATATCCTATAACGCATAACGTATAGCGTATAACGCATAACGTATACCGTATAACGTATAACGTCAAACGTATAACGTATAACGTATAACGTATAACGTATAACGCATAACGTATAACGTATACCGTATAACGTATAACGTCAAACGTATAACGTATAACGTATAACGTATAACGTATAACGTATAATGTATAACGTATAATGTATAACGCATAACGTATACCGTATAACGTATAACGTATAACGTATAACGCATAACGTATAACGTATACCGTATAACGTATAACGTCAAACGTATAACGTATAACGTATAACGTATAACGTATAACGTATAACGTATAACGTATAATGTATAAAGCATAACGTATACCGTATAACGTATAACGTATAACGTATAACGTATAACGTATAACGTATAACGTATAACGTATAACGTATAACGTATAACGTATAACGTATAACGTATAACGTATAACGTATAACGTATAACGTATAACGTATAACGTATAACGTATAACGTATAACGTATAACGTATAACGTATAACGTATAACGTATAACGTATAACGTATAACGTACAACGTATAACGTACAACGTATAACGTATAACGTGTAACGTATAACGTGTAACGTATAACGTATAACGTATAACGTATTACGTATTACGTATAACCAATAACGTCTAACGTATAACGTAAAACGTATAACGTATACCGTATAACGTATAACGTATAACGTATAAGGTATAACGTATAACGTATAACGTATAACGTATAACGTATAACGTATAACGTATAACGTACAACGTATAACGTATAACGTACAACGTATCACGTATAACGTATATCCTATAACGCATAACGTATATCCTATAACGCATAACGTATAGCGTGTAACGCATAACGTATACCGTATAACGTATAACGTCAATCGTATAACGTATAACGTATAACGTATAACGTATAACACATAACGTATAACGTATACCGTATAACGTATAACGTCAAACGTATAACGTGTAACGTATAACGTATAACGTTTAACGTATAACGTATAACGTATAACGTATAACGTATAACGTATAACGTATAACGTATTACGTATAACGTATAACGAATAACGTATAACGTATAACGTATAACGCATAACGTATAACGTATAACGTGTAACGTATAACGTATAGCGTATAACGTATAACGTATTACATATTACATATAACGTATAACGTACAACGTATAACGTATAACATATAACGTCTAACGTTTAACGTATAACGTACAACGTATAACGTATAACGTATAACGTATAACGTATCACGTATAACGTTTAACGTATGACGTATCACGTATAAGGTATGACCTATAACGCATTACGTATAGCGTATAACGCATAATGTATAACGTATAACGTATAACGTATAACGTATTACGTATTACGTATAACCTATAACGTCTAACGTATAACGTATAACGTATGACGTATAACGTATAACGTATAACGTATAACGTATAAGGTATAACGTATAACGTATAACGTATAACGTATAACGTATAACGTATAACGTATAACGTATAACGTATAACGTATAACGTATAACGTACAACGTATCACGTATAACGTATATCCTATAACGCATAACGTATAGCGTATAACGCATAACGTATACCGTATAACGTATAACGTCAAACGTATAACGTATAACGTATAACGTATAACGTATAACGCATAACGTATAACGTATACCGTATAACGTATAACGTCAAACGTATAACGTATAACGTATAACGTATAACGTATAACGTATAACGTATAACGTGTAATGTATAACATATAACGTATACCGTATAACGTATAACGTATAACGTATAACGTATAACGTATAACGTATAACGTATAACGTATAACGTATAACGTATAACGTATAACGTATAACCTATAACGTATAACGTGTAACGTATAACGTATAACGTATAACGTATAACGTATAACGTATAACGTATAACGTATAACGTATAACGTATAACGTATAATGTATAACGTATAACGTACAACGTATAACGTATAACGTGTAACGTATAACGTGTAACGTATAACGTATAACGTATAACGTATTACGTATTACGTATAACCTATAACGTCTAACGTCTAACGTATAACGTATAACGTATAACGTATAACGTATAACGTATAACGTATAACGTATAACGTATAACGTATAAGGTATAACGTATAACGTATAACGTATAACGTATAACGTATAACGTACAACGTATCACGTATAACGTATATCCTATAACGCATAACGTATATCCTATAACGCATAACGTATAGCGTATAACGCATAACGTATACCGTATAACGTATAACGTATAACGTCAAACGTATAACGTATAACGTATAACGTATAACGTATAACGCATAACGTATAACGTATACCGTATAACGTATAACGTCAAACGTATAACGTATAACGTATAACGTATAACGTATAACGTATAACGTATAATGTATAACGCATAACGTATACCGTATAACGTATAACGTATAACGTATAACGTATAACGTATAACGTATAACGTATAACGTATAACGTATAACGTATAACGTATAACGTATAACGTATAACGTATAACGTATAACGTATAACGTATAACGTATAACGTACAACGTATCACGTATAACGTATATCCTATAGCGCATAACGTATATCCTATAACGCATAATGTATAGCGTATAACGCATAACGTATAACGTATAACGTATAACGTATAACGTATAACGTATAACGTATAACGTATAACGTATAACTTGTAACGTAAAACGTATTACATATTACGTATAACGTATAACGTATAACGTATAACGTAAAACGTTTAACGTATAACCTATAACGTCTAACGTATAACGTATAACGTATAACGTATAACGTATAACGTATAACGTATAACGTAGAACGTATAAAGTATAACGTATAACGTACAACGTCTCACGTATAACGTATATCCTATAACGCATAACGTATATCCTATAACGCATAATGTATAGCGTATAACGCATAACGTATACCGTATAACGTATAACGTCAAACGTATAACGTATAACGTATAACGTATAACGCATAACGTATAACGTATACCGTATAACGTATAACGTATAACGTATAACGTATAACGTATAACGTATAACGTATAACGTATAACGTATAACGTATAACGTATAACGTATAACGTATTACGTATAACGTATAACGTATAACGTATAACGTATAACGTATATCGTATAACGTATAACGTATAACGTATAACGTATAACGTATAACGTATAACGTATAACGTATAACGTATAACGTATAACGTATAACGTATAACGTACAACGTATAACGTATAACGTATAACGTATAACGTATAACGTATAACTTATAACGTATAACGTATAACGTATAACGTGTAACGTATAACGTATAACGTATAACGTATTACGTATTACGTATAACCTATAACGTCTAACGTATAACGTATAACCTATGACGTATAACGTATAACGTATAACGTACAACGTATCACGTATAACGTATATCCTATAACGCATAACGTATAGCGTATAACGCATAACGTATACCGTATAACGTATAACGTCAAACGTATAACGTATAACGTATAACGTATAACGTATAACGCATAACGTATAACGTATACCGTATAACGTATAACGTCAAACGTATAACGTATAACGTATAACGTATAACGTATAACGTATAACGTATAACGTGTAATGTATAACATATAACGTATACCGTATAACGTATAACGTATAACGTATAACGTACAACGTATCACGTATAACGTATATCCTATAACGCATAACGTATATCCTATAACGCATAACGTATAGCGTATAACGCATAACGTATACCGTATAACGTATAACGTATAACGTCAAACGTATAACGTATAACGTATAACGTATAACGTATAACGTATAACGCATAACGTATAACGTATACCGTATAACGTATAACGTCAAACGTATAACGTATAACGTATAACGTATAACGTATAACGTATAACGTATAATGTATAACGCATAACGTATACCGTATAACGTATAACGTATAACGTATAACGTATAACGTATAACGTATAACGTATAACGTATAACGTATAACGTATAACGTATAACGTATAACGTATAACGTATAACGTATAACGTATAACGTATAACGTATAACGTACAACGTATCACGTATAACGTATATCCTATAGCGCATAACGTATATCCTATAACGCATAATGTATAGCGTATAACGCATAACGTATAACGTATAACGTATAACGTATAACGTATAACGTATAACGTATAACGTATAACGTATAACTTGTAACGTAAAACGTATTACATATTACGTATAACGTATAACGTATAACGTATAACGTAAAACGTTTAACGTATAACCTATAACGTCTAACGTATAACGTATAACGTATAACGTATAACGTATAACGTATAACGTATAACGTATAACGTATAAAGTATAACGTATAACGTACAACGTATCACGTATAACGTATATCCTATAACGCATAACGTATATCCTATAACGCATAATGTATAGCGTATAACGCATAACGTATACCGTATAACGTATAACGTCAAACGTATAACGTATAACGTATAACGTATAACGCATAACGTATAACGTATACCGTATAACGTATAACGTATAACGTATAACGTATAACGTATAACGTATAACGTATAACGTATAACGTATAACGTATAACGTATAACGTATAACGTATTACGTATAACGTATAACGTATAACGTATAACGTATAACGTATATCGTATAACGTATAACGTATAACGTATAACGTATAACGTATAACGTATAACGTATAACGTATAACGTATAACGTATAACGTATAACGTATAACGTACAACGTATAACGTATAACGTATAACGTATAACGTATAACGTATAACTTATAACGTATAACGTATAACGTATAACGTGTAACGTATAACGTATAACGTATAACGTATTACGTATTACGTATAACCTATAACGTCTAACGTATAACGTATAACCTATGACGTATAACGTATAACGTATAACGTATAACGTATAAGGTATAACGTATAACGTATAACGTATAACGTATAACGTATAACGTATAACGTATAACGTATAACGTATAACGTACAACGTATCACGTATAACGTATATCCTATAACGCATAACGTATATCCTATAACGCATAACGTATAACGTATAACGTATAACGTATAACGTATAACGTATTACGTATAACGTATAACGAATAACGTATAACGTATAACGCATAACGTATAACGTATAACGTATAACGTATAACGTATAACGTATAACGTATAACGTATAACGTATAACGTATAACGTATAACGCATAACGTATAACGTATACCGTATAACGTATAACGTCAAACGCATAACGTATAACGTATACCGTATAACGTATAACGTATAACGTATAACGTATAACGTATAACGTATAACGTATAACGTATAACGTATAACGTACAACGTATCACGTACAACGTATATCCTATAACGCATAACGTATATCCTATAACGCATAACGTATAACGTATAACGTATAACGTATAACGTATAACGTATTACGTATAACGTATAACGAATAACGTATAACATATAACGCATAACGTATAACGTATAACGTATAACGTATAACGTATAACGTATAACGTATAACGTATAACGTATAACGTATAACGCATAACGTATAACGTATACCGTATAACGTATAACGTCAAACGTATAACGTATAACGTATAACGTATAACGTATAACGTATAACGTATAATGTATAACGCATAACGTATACCGTATAACGTATAACGTATAACGTATAACGTATAACGTATAACGTATAACGTATAACGTATAACGTATAACGTATAACGTATAACGTATAACTTATAACGTAAAACGTATTACATATTACGTATAACGAGTAACGTATAACATATAACGTATAACGTATAACGTATAACGTACAACGAATAACGTATAACGTATAACGTATAACGTATAACGTATAACGTATAATGTATAACGTATAACGTATAACGTATAACGTAAAACGTATAACGTATAACGTATAACGTATAACGTATAACGTATAACGTATAACGTATAACGTATAACGTATAACGTATAACGTATAACGTACAACGTATAACGTACAACGTATAACGTATAACGTATAACGTATCACGTATAACGTATATCCTATAACGCACAACGTATATCCTATAACGCATAACGTATATCGTATAACGTATAACTTATAACGTAAAACGTATTACATATTACGTATTACGAGTAACGTATAACGTATAACGTATAACGTATAACGTAGAACGTATAACGTATAACGTATAACGAATAACGTATATCGTATAACGTATAACGTATAACGTATAACGTATAACGTATTACGTATAACGTATAACGTATAACGTATGACGTATAACGTATAACGTATAACGTATAACGTATAACGTATAACGTATAACGTATTACGTATAACGTATAACGAATAACGTATAACGTATAACGTATAACGTATAACGTATAACGTATAACGTATAACGTATAACGCATAACGTATAACGCATAACGTATAACGTATAACGTATAACGCGTAACGAATAACGTATAACGTATAACGTATAACGTATAACGTATAACGTATAACGTATAACGTATAACGTATAACGTATAACGTATAACGTATAACGTATAACGTATAACGACAAACGTATAACGTATAACGTATAACGTATAACATATAACGTATAACGCATAACGTATAACGTATAACGTATAACGTATAACGTATAACGTATAACGTATAACGTATAACGTATAACGTATAACGTATAACGTATAACGTATAACGTATAACGTATAACGTATAATGTATAACGTATAACGTATAACGTATAACGTATAACTTATAACGTATAACGTATAACGTACAACGTATAACGTATAACATATAACGTCTAACGTTTAACGTATAACGTACAACGTATAACGTATAACGTATAACGTATAACGTATAACGTATAACGTATCACGTATAACGTATAACGTATGACGTATCACGTATAAGGTATGACCTATAACGCATTATGTATAGCGTATAACGCATAATGTATAACGTATAACGTATAACGTATAACGTATAACTTATAACGTATAACGTATAACGTATAACGTATAACGTATAACGTATAACGTATAACGTATAACGTATAACGTATAACGTATAACGTATAACGTATAACGTATAACGTATAACGTATAACGTATAACGTATAACGTATAACGTATAACGTATAACGTATAACGTATAACGTATAACGTATAACGTGTAACGTATAACGTATAACGTATAACGTATAACGTATAACGTATAACTTATAACGTGTAACGTATAACGCATAACGTATATCCTATAACGCATAACGTATAGCGTATAACGCATAACGTATACCGTATAACGTATAACGTCAAACGTATAACGTATAACGTATAACGTATAACGTATAACGCATAACGTATAACGTATACCGTATAACGTATAACGTCAAACGTATAACGTATAACGTATAACGTATAACGTATAACGTATAACGTATAACGTATAATGTATAACGCATAACGTATACCGTATAACGTATAACGTATAACGTATAACGCATAACGTATAACGTATACCGTATAACGTATAACGTCAAACGTATAACGTATAACGTATAACGTATAACGTATAACGTATAACGTATAACGTATAATGTATAAAGCATAACGTATACCGTATAACGTATAACGTATAACGTATAACGTATAACGTATAACGTATAACGTATAACGTATAACGTATAACGTATAACGTATAACGTATAACGTATAACGTATAAGGTATAACGTATAACGTATAACGTATAACGTATAACGTATAACGTATAACGTATAACGTACAACGTATAACGTATAACGTACAACGTATCACGTATAACGTATATCCTATAACGCATAACGTATATCCTATAACGCATAACGTATAGCGTGTAACGCATAACGTATACCGTATAACGTATAACGTCAAACGTATAACGTATAACGTATAACGTATAACGTATAACGCATAACGTATAACGTATACCGTATAACGTATAACGTCAAACGTATAACGTGTAACCTATAACGTATAACGTTTAACGTATAACGTATAACGTATAACGTATAACGTATAACGTATAACGTATAACGTATTACGTATAACGTATAACGAATAACGTATAACGTATAACGTATAACGCATAACGTATAACGTATAACGTGTAACGTATAACGTATAGCGTATAACGTATAACGTATTACATATTACATATAACGTATAACGTACAACGTATAACGTATAACATATAACGTCTAACGTTTAACGTATAACGTACAACGTATAACGTATAACGTATAACGTATAACGTATCACGTATAACGTTTAACGTATGACGTATCACGTATAAGGTATGACCTATAACGCATTACGTATAGCGTATAACGCATAATGTATAACGTATAACGTATAACGTATAAATTATAACGTATAACGTCGAACGTATAACGTATAACGTATAACGTATAACGTATAACGTATAACGTATAACGTATAACGTATAACGTATAACGTATAACGTATAACGTATAACGTATAACGTATAACGTGTAACGTATAACGTATAACGTATAACGTATAACTTATAACGTATAACGTATAACGTATAACGTGTAACGTATAACGTATAACGTATAACGTATTACGTATTACGTATAACCTATAACGTCTAACGTATAACGTATAACGTATGACGTATAACGTATAACGTATAACGTATAACGTATAAGGTATAACGTATAACGTATAACGTATAACGTATAACGTATAACGTATAACGTATAACGTATAACGTATAACGTATAACGTACAACGTATCACGTATAACGTATATCCTATAACGCATAACGTATAGCGTATAACGCATAACGTATACCGTATAACGTATAACGTCAAACGTATAACGTATAACGTATAACGTATAACGTATAACGCATAACGTATAACGTATACCGTATAACGTATAACGTATAACGTATAACGTATAACGTATAACGTATAACGTATAACGTATAACGTATAATGTATAACGTATAACGTACAACGTATAACGTATAACGTATAACGTATAACGTATAACGTGTAACGTATAACGTATAACGTATAACGTATTACGTATTACGTATAACCTATAACGTCTAACGTCTAACGTATAACGTATAACGTATAACGTATAACGTATAACGTATAACGTATAACGTATAACGTATAAGGTATAACGTATAACGTATAACGTATAACGTATAACGTATAACGTACAACGTATCACGTATAACGTATATCCTATAACGCATAACGTATATCCTATAACGCATAACGTATAGCGTATAACGCATAACGTATACCGTATAACGTATAACGTATAACGTCAAACGTATAACGTATAACGTACAACGTATAACGTATAACGCATAACGTATAACGTATACCGTATAACGTATAACGTCAAACGTATAACGTATAACGTATAACGTATAACGTATAACGTATAACGTATAATGTATAACGCATAACGTATACCGTATAACGTATAACGTATAACGTATAACGTATAACGTATAACGTATAACGTATAACGTATAACGTATAACGTATAATGTATAACTTATAACGTAAAACGTAATACATATTACGTATACCGTATAACGTATAACGTATAACGTATAACGTATAACGTATAACGTATAACGCATAACGTATAGCGTATAACGCATAACGTATACCGTATAACGTATAACGTCAAACGTATAACGTATAACGTATAACGTATAACGTATAACGTATAACGTATAACGCATAACGTATAACGTATACCGTATAACGTATAACGTCAAACGTATAACGTGTAACGTATAACGTATAACGTTTAACGTATAACGTATAACGTATAACGTATAACGTATAACGTATAAATTATAACGTATAACGTCGAACGTATAACGTATAACGTATAACGTATAACGTATAACGTATAACGTATAACGTATAAATTATAACGTATAACGTCGAACGTATAACGTATAACGTATAACGTATAACGTCGAACGTATAACGTATAACGTATAACGTATAACGTATAACGTATAACATATAACGTGTAACGTATAACGTATAACGTATAACGTATAACGTATAACTTATAACGTATAACGTATAACGTATAACGTGTAACGTATAAATTATAACGTATAACGTCGAACGTATAACGTATAACGTATAACGTTTAACGTATAACGTACAACGTATAACGTATAACGTATAACGTATAACGTATCACGTATAACGTTTAACGTATGACGTATCACGTATAAGGTATGACCTATAACGCATTACGTATAGCGTATAACGCATAATGTATAACGTATAACGTATAACGTATAACGTATAAATTATAACGTATAACGTCGAACGTATAACGTATAACGTATAACGTATAACGTATAACGTATAACGTATAACGTATAACGTATAACGTATAACGTATAACGTATAACGTATAACGTGTAACGTATAACGTATAACGTATAACGTATAACTTATAACGTATAACGTATAACGTATAACGTGTAACGTATAACGTATAACGTATAACGTATTACGTATTACGTATAACCTATAACGTCTAACGTATAACGCATTACGTATAGCGTATAACGCATAATGTATAACGTATAACGTATAACGTATAACGTATAAATTATAACGTATAACGTCGAACGTATAACGTATAACGTATAACGTATAACGTATAACGTATAACGTATAACGTATAACGTATAACGTATAACGTATAACGTATAACGTATAACGTGTAACGTATAACGTATAACGTATAACGTATAACTTATAACGTATAACGTATAACGTATAACGTGTAACGTATAACGTATAACGTATAACGTATTACGTATTACGTATAACCTATAACGTCTAACGTATAACGTATAACGTATGACGTATAACGTATAACGTATAACGTATAACGTATAAGGTATAACGTATAACGTATTACGTATTACGTATAACGTATACCGTATAACGTATAACGTATAACGTATAACGTATAACGTACAACGTATAACGTACAACGTATAAGGTATAACGTATAACGTATAACGTATAACGTATAACGTATAACGTATAACGTATAACGTATAACGTACAACGTATAACGTATAACGTACAACGTATCACGTATAACGTATATCCTATAACGCAAAACGTATATCCTATAACGCATAAAGTATAGCGTATAACGCATAACGTATACCGTATAACGTATAACGTCAAACGTATAACGTATAACGTATAACGTATAACGTATAACGCATAACGTATAACGTATACCGTATAACGTATAACGTCAAACGTATAACGTATAACGTATAACGTATAACGTTCAACGTATAACGTATAACGTATAACGTATAACGTATAACGTATAACGTATAACGTATAACGTATAACGTATAACGTATAACGTATAACGTATAACGCATAACGTATAACGTATAACGTATAACGTATAACGTATAACGTATAACGTGTAACGTATAACGTATAACGTATAACGTATAACTTATAACGTATAACGTATAACGTATAACGTGTAACGTATAACGTATAACGTATAACGTATTACGTATTACGTATAACCTATAACGTCTAACGTATAACGTATAACGTATGACGTATAACGTATAACGTATAACGTATAGCGTGTAACGCATAACGTATACCGTATAACGTATAACGTCAAACGTATAACGTATAACGTATAACGTATAACGTATAACGCATAACGTATAACGTATACCGTATAACGTATAACGTCAAACGTATAACGTGTAACCTATAACGTATAACGTTTAACGTATAACGTATAACGTATAACGTATAACGTATAACGTATAACGTATAACGTATTACGTATAACGTATAACGAATAACGTATAACGTATAACGTATAACGCATAACGTATAACGTATAACGTGTAACGTATAACGTATAGCGTATAACGTATAACGTATTACATATTACATATAACGTATAACGTACAACGTATAACGTATAACATATAACGTCTAACGTTTAACGTATAACGTACAACGTATAACGTATAACGTATAACGTATAACGTATCACGTATAACGTTTAACGTATGACGTATCACGTATAAGGTATGACCTATAACGCATTACGTATAGCGTATAACGCATAATGTATAACGTATAACGTATAACGTATAAATTATAACGTATAACGTCGAACGTATAACGTATAACGTATAACGTATAACGTATAACGTATAACGTATAACGTATAACGTATAACGTATAACGTATAACGTATAACGTATAACGTATAACGTATAACGTGTAACGTATAACGTATAACGTATAACGTATAACTTATAACGTATAACGTATAACGTATAACGTGTAACGTATAACGTATAACGTATAACGTATTACGTATTACGTATAACCTATAACGTCTAACGTATAACGTATAACGTATGACGTATAACGTATAACGTATAACGTATAACGTATAAGGTATAACGTATAACGTATAACGTATAACGTATAACGTATAACGTATAACGTATAACGTATAACGTATAACGTATAACGTACAACGTATCACGTATAACGTATATCCTATAACGCATAACGTATAGCGTATAACGCATAACGTATACCGTATAACGTATAACGTCAAACGTATAACGTATAACGTATAACGTATAACGTATAACGCATAACGTATAACGTATACCGTATAACGTATAACGTATAACGTATAACGTATAACGTATAACGTATAACGTATAACGTATAACGTATAATGTATAACGTATAACGTACAACGTATAACGTATAACGTATAACGTATAACGTATAACGTGTAACGTATAACGTATAACGTATAACGTATTACGTATTACGTATAACCTATAACGTCTAACGTCTAACGTATAACGTATAACGTATAACGTATAACGTATAACGTATAACGTATAACGTATAACGTATAAGGTATAACGTATAACGTATAACGTATAACGTATAACGTATAACGTACAACGTATCACGTATAACGTATATCCTATAACGCATAACGTATATCCTATAACGCATAACGTATAGCGTATAACGCATAACGTATACCGTATAACGTATAACGTATAACGTCAAACGTATAACGTATAACGTACAACGTATAACGTATAACGCATAACGTATAACGTATACCGTATAACGTATAACGTCAAACGTATAACGTATAACGTATAACGTATAACGTATAACGTATAACGTATAATGTATAACGCATAACGTATACCGTATAACGTATAACGTATAACGTATAACGTATAACGTATAACGTATAACGTATAACGTATAACGTATAACGTATAATGTATAACTTATAACGTAAAACGTAATACATATTACGTATACCGTATAACGTATAACGTATAACGTATAACGTATAACGTATAACGTATAACGCATAACGTATAGCGTATAACGCATAACGTATACCGTATAACGTATAACGTCAAACGTATAACGTATAACGTATAACGTATAACGTATAACGTATAACGTATAACGCATAACGTATAACGTATACCGTATAACGTATAACGTCAAACGTATAACGTGTAACGTATAACGTATAACGTTTAACGTATAACGTATAACGTATAACGTATAACGTATAACGTATAAATTATAACGTATAACGTCGAACGTATAACGTATAACGTATAACGTATAACGTATAACGTATAACGTATAACGTATAAATTATAACGTATAACGTCGAACGTATAACGTATAACGTATAACGTATAACGTCGAACGTATAACGTATAACGTATAACGTATAACGTATAACGTATAACATATAACGTGTAACGTATAACGTATAACGTATAACGTATAACGTATAACTTATAACGTATAACGTATAACGTATAACGTGTAACGTATAAATTATAACGTATAACGTCGAACGTATAACGTCGAACGTATAACGTATAACGTATAACGTTTAACGTATAACGTACAACGTATAACGTATAACGTATAACGTATAACGTATCACGTATAACGTTTAACGTATGACGTATCACGTATAAGGTATGACCTATAACGCATTACGTATAGCGTATAACGCATAATGTATAACGTATAACGTATAACGTATAACGTATAAATTATAACGTATAACGTCGAACGTATAACGTATAACGTATAACGTATAACGTATAACGTATAACGTATAACGTATAACGTATAACGTATAACGTATAACGTGTAACGTATAACGTATAACGTATAACGTATAACTTATAACGTATAACGTATAACGTATAACGTGTAACGTATAACGTATAACGTATAACGTATTACGTATTACGTATAACCTATAACGTCTAACGTATAACGCATTACGTATAGCGTATAACGCATAATGTATAACGTATAACGTATAACGTATAACGTATAAATTATAACGTATAACGTCGAACGTATAACGTATAACGTATAACGTATAACGTATAACGTATAACGTATAACGTATAACGTATAACGTATAACGTATAACGTATAACGTATAACGTGTAACGTATAACGTATAACGTATAACGTATAACTTATAACGTATAACGTATAACGTATAACGTGTAACGTATAACGTATAACGTATAACGTATTACGTATTACGTATAACCTATAACGTCTAACGTATAACGTATAACGTATGACGTATAACGTATAACGTATAACGTATAACGTATAAGGTATAACGTATAACGTATTACGTATTACGTATAACGTATACCGTATAACGTATAACGTATAACGTATAACGTATAACGTACAACGTATAACGTACAACGTATAAGGTATAACGTATAACGTATAACGTATAACGTATAACGTATAACGTATAACGTATAACGTATAACGTACAACGTATAACGTATAACGTACAACGTATCACGTATAACGTATATCCTATAACGCAAAACGTATATCCTATAACGCATAAAGTATAGCGTATAACGCATAACGTATACCGTATAACGTATAACGTCAAACGTATAACGTATAACGTATAACGTATAACGTATAACGCATAACGTATAACGTATACCGTATAACGTATAACGTCAAACGTATAACGTATAACGTATAACGTATAACGTTCAACGTATAACGTATAACGTATAACGTATAACGTATAACGTATAACGTATAACGTATAACGTATAACGTATAACGTATAACGTATAACGTATAACGCATAACGTATAACGTATAACGTATAAGGTATAACGCATAACGTATAACGTATAACGTATAACGTATAACGTATAACGTATAACGTACAACGTATAACGTATATCGTACAACGTATCACGTATAACGTATATCCTATAACGCATAACGTATATCCTATAACGCATAACGTATAGCGTATAACGCATAACGTATACCGTATAACGTATAACGTCAAACGTATAACGTATAACGTATAACGTATAACGTATAACGCATAACGTATAACGTATACCGTATAACGTATAACGTCAAACGTATAACGTATAACGTATAACGTATAACGTTCAACGTATAACGTATAACGTATAGCGTATAACGTATAACGTATTACATATTACATATAACGTATAACGTACAACGTATAACGTATAACATATAACGTCTAACGTTTAACGTATAACGTACAACGTATAACGTATAACGTATAACGTATAACGTATCACGTATAACGTTTAACGTATGACGTATCACGTATAAGGTATGACCTATAACGTATAACGTATAACGTATAACGTGTAACGTATAACGTATAACGTATAACGTATTACGTATTACGTATAACCTATAACGTCTAACGTATAACGTATAACGTATGACGTATAACGTATAACGTATAACGTATAACGTATAAGGTATAACGTATAACGTATAACGTATAACGTATAACGTATAACGTATAACGTATAACGTATAACGTATAACGTATAACGTATAACGTACAACGTATCACGTATAACGTATATCCTATAACGCATAACGTATAGCGTATAACGCATAACGTATACCGTATAACGTATAACGTCAAACGTATAACGTATAACGTATAACGTATAACGTATAACGCATAACGTATAACGTATACCGTATAACGTATAACGTATAACGTCAAACGTATAACGTATAACGTATAACGTATAACGTATAACGTATAACGTATAGTGTATAACATATAACGTATACCGTATAACGTATAACGTATAACGTATAACGTATAACGTATAACGTATAACGTATAACGTATAACGTATAACGTATAACGTATAACCTATAACGTATAACGTATAACGTATAACGTATAACGTATAACGTATAACGTATAACGTATAACGTATAACGTCAAACGTATAACGTATAACGTATAACGTATAACGTATAACGCATAACGTATAACGTATACCGTATAACGTATAACGTATAACGTCAAACGTATAACGTATAACGTATAACGTATAACGTATAACGTATAACGTATAGTGTATAACATATAACGTATACCGTATAACGTATAACGTATAACGTATAACGTATAACGTATAACGTATAACGTATAACGTATAACGTGTAACGTATAACGTACAACGTATCACGTATAACGTATATCCTATAACGCATAACGTATATCCTATAACGCATAACGTATAGCGTATAACGCATAACGTATACCGTATAACGTATAACGTCAAACGTATAACGTATAACGTATAACGTATAACGTATAACGTATAACGCATAACGTATAACGTATACCGTATAACGTATAACGTCAAACGTATAACGTATAACGTATAACGTATAACGTATAACGTATAACGTATAATGCATAACGCATAACGTATACCGTATAACGTATAACGTATAACGTATAACGTATAACGTATAACGTATAACGTATAACGTATAACGTATAACGTATAACGTATAACTTATAACGTAAAACGTATTACATATTACGTATAACGAGTAACGTATAACATATAACGTATAACGTATAACGTATAACGTACAACGAATAACGTGTAACGTATAACGTATAACGTATAACGTATAACGTATAATGTATAACGTATAACGTATAACGTATAACGTAAAACGTATAACGTATAACGTATAACGTATACCGTATAACGTATAACGTATAACGTATAACGTATAACGTATAACGTATAACGTACAACGTATAACGTACAACGTATAACGTATAACGTATAACGTATAACGTGTAACGTATAACGTATAACGTATAACGTATTACGTATAACGTATAGCGTATAACGTATAACGTATAACGTATAACGTACAACGTATAACCTATAACGTACAACGTATCACGTATAACGTATATCCTATAACGCATAACGTATATCCTATAACGCATAACGTATATCGTATAACGTATAACTTATAACGTAAAACGTATTACATATTACGTATAACGAGTAACGTATAACGTATAACGTATAACGTATAACGTATAACGTATAACGTATAACGTATAACGTATAACGTATAGCGTATAACGTATAACGTATAACGTATAACGTATAACGTATTACGTATAACGTATAACGTATAACGTATGACGTATAACGTATAACGTATAACGTATAACGTATAACGTATAACGTATAACGTATTACGTATAACGTATAACGAATAACGTATAACGTATAACGTATAACGTATAACGTATAACGTATAACGTATAACGTATAACGCATAACGTATAACGCATAACGTATAACGTATAACGTATAACGCGTAACGAATAACGTATAACGTATAACGTATAACGTATAACGTATAACGTATAACGTATAACGTATAACGTATAACGTATAACGTATAACGTATAACGTATAACGTATAACGACAAACGTATAACGTATAACGTATAACGTATAACGTATAACGTATAACGTATAACGTATAACGTATAACGTACAACGTATAACGTACAACGTATAACGTATAACGTATAACGTATAACGTGTAACGTATAACGTATAACGTATAACGTATTACGTATAACGTATAGCGTATAACGTATAACGTATAACGTATAACGTACAACGTATAACCTATAACGTACAACGTATCACGTATAACGTATATCCTATAACGCATAACGTATATCCTATAACGCATAACGTATATCGTATAACGTATAACTTATAACGTAAAACGTATTACATATTACGTATAACGAGTAACGTATAACGTATAACGTATAACGTATAACGTATAACGTATAACGTATAACGAATAACGTATAGCGTATAACGTATAACGTATAACGTATAACGTATAACGTATTACGTATAACGTATAACGTATAACGTATGACGTATAACGTATAACGTATAACGTATAACGTATAACGTATAACGTATAACGTATTACGTATAACGTATAACGAATAACGTATAACGTATAACGTATAACGTATAACGTATAACGTATATCGTATAACGTATAACGCATAACGTATAACGCATAACGTATAACGTATAACGTATAACGCGTAACGAATAACGTATAACGTATAACGTATATCGTATAACGTATAACGTATAACGTATAACGTATAACGTATAACGTATAACGTATAACGTATAATGTATAAAGCATAACGTATACCGTATAACGTATAACGTATAACGTATAACGTATAACGTATAACGTATAACGTATAACGTATAACGTATAACGTATAACGTATAACGTATAACGTATAACGTATAACGTATAACGTATAACGTATAACGTATAACGTATAACGTATAACGTATAACGTATAACGTATAACGTATAACGTATAACGTATAACGTATAACGTATAACGTACAACGTATAACGTACAACGTATAACGTATAACGTATAACGTATAACGTGTAACGTATAACGTATAACGTATAACGTATTACGTATTACGTATAACCAATAACGTCTAACGTATAACGTATAACGTATAACGTATAACGTATAACGTATAACGTATAACGTATAACGTATAAGGTATAACGTATAACGTATAACGTATAACGTATAACGTATAACGTATAACGACAAACGTATAACGACAAACGTATAACGTATAACGTATAACGTATAACGTATAACGCATAACGTATAACGTATAACGTATAACGTATAACGTATAACGTATAACGTATAACGTATAACGTATAACGTATAACGTATAACGTATAACGTATAACGTATAACGTATAACGTATAACGTATAACGTATAACGTATAACGTATAACGTATAACGTATAACTTATAACGTATAACGTATAACGTACAACGTATAACGTATAACATATAACGTCTAACGTTTAACGTATAACGTACAACGTATAACGTATAACGTATAACGTATAACGTATAACGTATAACGTATCACGTATAACGTATAACGTATGACGTATCACGTATAAGGTATGACCTATAACGCATTACGTATAGCGTATAACGCATAATGTATAACGTATAACGTATAACGTATAACGTATAACGTATAACTTATAACGTATAACGTATAACGTATAACGTATAACGTATAACGTATAACGTATAACGTATAACGTATAACGTATAACGTATAACGTATAACGTATAACGTATAACGTATAACTTATAACGTGTAACGTATAACGCATAACGTATATCCTATAACGCATAACGTATAGCGTATAACGCATAACGTATACCGTATAACGTATAACGTCAAACGTATAACGTATAACGTATAACGTATAACGTATAACGCATAACGTATAACGTATACCGTATAACGTATAACGTCAAACGTATAACGTATAACGTATAACGTATAACGTATAACGTATAACGTATAACGTATAACGTATAACGTATAACGTATAACGTATAACGACAAACGTATAACGTATAACGTATAACGTGTAACGTATAACGCATAACGTATAACGTATAACGTATAACGTATAACGTATAACGTATAACGTATAACGTATAACGTATAACGTATAACGTATAACGTATAACGTATAACGTATAACGTATAACGTATAACGTATAACGTATAACGTATAACGTATAACGTATAACGTATAACGTATAACGTGTAACGTATAACGCATAACGTATATCCTATAACGCATAACGTATATCCTATAACGCATAACGTATAGCGTATAACGCATAACGTATACCGTATAACGTATAACGTCAAACGTATAACGTATAACGTATAACGTATAACGTATAACGCATAACGTATAACGTATACCGTATAACGTATAACGTCAAACGTATAACGTATAACGTATAACGTATAACGTATAACGTATAACGTATAACGTATAATGTATAACGCATAACGTATACCGTATAACGTATAACGTATAACGTATAACGCATAACGTATAACGTATACCGTCTAACGTATAACGTCAAACGTATAACGTATAACGTATAACGTATAACGTATAACGTATAACGTATAACGTATAATGTATAAATCATAACGTATACCGTATAACGTATAACGTATAACGTATAACGTATAACGTATAACGTATAACGTATAACGTATAACGTATAACGTATAACGTATAACGTATAACGTATAACGTATAACGTATAACGTATAACGTATAACGTATAACGTATAACGTATAACGTATAACGTATAACGTATAACGTATAACGTATAACGTATAACGTATAACGTATAACGTATAACGTATAACGTACAACGTATAACGTACAACGTATAACGTATAACGTATAACGTATAACGTGTAACGTATAACGTATAACGTATAACGTATTACGTATTACGTATAACCATTAACGTCTAACGTATAACGTATAACGTATAACGTATAACGTATAACGTATAACGTATAACGTATAAGGTATAACGTATAACGTATAACGTATAACGTATAACGTATAACGTATAACGTATAACGTACAACGTATAACGTATAACGCACAACGTATCACGTATAACGTTTATCCTATAACGCATAACGTATATCCTATAACGCATAACGTATAGCGTGTAACGCATAACGTATACCGTATAACGTATAAGGTCAAACGTATAACGTATAACGTATAACGTATAACGTATAACGTATAACGCATAACGTATAACGTATACCGTATAACGTATAACGTCAAACGTATAACGTGTAACGTATAACGTATAACGTTTAACGTATAACGTATAACGTATAACGTATAACGTATAACGTATAACGTATAACGTATTACGTATAACGTATAACGAATAACGTATAACGTATAACGTATAACGCATAACGTATAACGTATAACGTGTAACGTATAACGTATAGCGTATAACGTATAACGTATAACATATTACATATAACGTATAACGTACAACGTATAACGTATAACATATAACGTCTAACGTTTAACGTATAACGTACAACGTATAACGTATAACGTATAACGTATAACGTATCACGTATAACGTTTAACGTATGACGTATCACGTATAAGGTATAACGTATAACTTATAACGTATAACGTATAACGTATAACGTGTAACGTATAACGTATAACGTATAACGTATAACGTATAACGTATAACGTATAACGTATAACGTATAACGTATAACGTATAACGTATAACGTACAACGTATCACGTATAACGTATATCCTATAACGCATAACGTATAGCGTATAACGCATAACGTATACCGTATAACGTATAACGTCAAACGTATAACGTATAACGTATAACGTATAACGTATAACGCATAACGTATAACGTATACCGTATAACGTATAACGTCAAACGTATAACGTATAACGTATAACGTATAACGTATAACGTATAACGTATAATGTATAACATATAACGTATACCGTATAACGTAAAACGTATAACGTATATCGTATAACGTATAACGTATAACGTATAACGTATAACGTATAACGTATAACGTATAACGTATAACCTATAACGTATAACGTATAACGTATAACGTATAACGTATAACGTATAACGTATAACGTATAACGTATAACGTATAACGTATAACGTATAACGTATAAGGTATAACGTATAACGTACAACGTATAACGTATAACGTATAACGTATAACGTGTAACGTATAACGTATAACGTATAACGTATTACGTATTACGTATAACCTATAACGTCTAACGTCTAACGTATAACGTATAACGTATAACGTATAACGTATAACGTATAACGTATAACGTATAACGTATAAGGTATAACGTATAACGTATAACGTATAACGTATAACGTATAACGTACAACGTATCACGTATAACGTATATCCTATAACGCATAACGTATATCCTATAACGCATAACGTATAGCGTATAACGCATAACGTATACCGTATAACGTATAACGTATAACGTCAAACGTATAACGTATAACGTATAACGTATAACGTATAACGCATAACGTATAACGTATACCGTATAACGCATAACGTCAAACGTATAACGTATAACGTATAACGTATAACGTATAACGTATAACGTATAATGTATAACGCATAACGTATACCGTATAACGTATAACGTATAACGTATAACGTATAACGTATAACGTATAACGTATAACGTATAACGTACAACGTATAACGTACAACGTATAACGTATAACGTATAACGTATAACGTGTAACGTATAACGTATAACGTATAACGTATTACGTATAACGTATATCCTATAACGCATAACGTATATCCTATAACGCATAACGTATAGCGTATAACGCATAACGTATACCGTATAACGTATAACGTATAACGTATAACGTATAACGTATAACGTATAACGCATAACGTATAACGCATAACGTATAACGTATAACGTATAACGCGTAACGAATAACGTATAACGTATAACGTATAACGTATAACGTATAACGTATAACGTATAACGTATAACGTATAACGTATAACGTATAACGTATAACGTATAACGACAAACGTATAACGTATAACGTATAACGTATAACGTATAACGCATAACGTATAACGTATAACGTATAACGTATAACGTATAACGTATAACGTATAACGTATAACGTATAACGTATAACGTATAACGTATAACGTATAACATATAACGTCTAACGTTTAACGTATAACGTACAACGTATAACGTATAACGTATAACGTATAACGTATAACGTATAACGTATAACGTATAATGTATAAAGCATAACGTATACCGTATAACGTATAACGTATAACGTATAACGTATAACGTATAACGTATAACGTATAACGTATAACGTATAACGTATAACGTATAACGTATAACGTATAACGTATAACGTATAACGTATAACGTATAACGTATAACGTATAACGTATAACGTATAACGTATAACGTATAACGTATAACGTATAACGTATAACGTATAACGTATAACGTATAACGTATAACGTATAACGTACAACGTATAACGTACAACGTATTACGTATAACGTATAACGTATAACGTGTAACGTATAACGTATAACGTATAACGTATTACGTATTACGTATAACCAATAACGTCTAACGTATAACGTATAACGTATAACGTATAACGTATAACGTATAACGTATAACGTATAAGGTATAACGTATAACGTATAACGTATAACGTATAACGTATAACGTATAACGTATAACGTACAACGTATAACGTATAACGCACAACGTATCACGTATAACGTTTATCCTATAACGCATAACGTATATCCTATAACGCATAACGTATAGCGTGTAACGCATAACGTATACCGTATAACGTATAACGTCAAACGTATAACGTATAACGTATAACGTATAACGTATAACGTATAACGCATAACGTATAACGTATACCGTATAACGTATAACGTCAAACGTATAACGTGTAACGTATAACGTATAACGCTTAACGTATAACGTATAACGTATAACGTATAACGTATAACGTATAACGTATAACGTATTACGTATAACGTATAACGAATAACGTATAACGTATAACGTATAACGCATAACGTATAACGTATAACGTGTAACGTATAACGTATAGCGTATAACGTATAACGTATAACATATTACATATAACGTATAACGTACAACGTATAACGTATAACATATAACGTCTAACGTTTAACGTATAACGTACAACGTATAACGTATAACGTATAACGTATAACGTATCACGTATAACGTTTAACATATGACGTATCACGTATAAGGTATGACCTATAACGCATTACGTATAGCGTATAACGCATAATGTATAACGTATAACGTATAACGTATAACGTATAAATTATAACGTATAACGTCGAACGTATAACGTATAACGTATAACGTATAACGTACAGCGTATAACGTATAACATATAACGTATAACGTATAACGTATAACGTATAACGTGTAACGTATAACGTATAACGTATAACGTATAACTTATAACGTATAACGTATAACGTATAACGTGTAACGTATAACGTATAACGTATAACGTATTACGTATTACGTATAACCTATAACGTCTAACGTATAACGTATAACGTATGACGTATAACGTATAACGTATAACGTATAACGTATAAGGTATAACGTATAACGTATAACGTATAACGTATAACGTATAACGTATAACGTATAACGTATAACGTACAACGTATCACGTATAACGTATATCCTATAACGCATAACGTATAGCGTATAACGCATAACGTATACCGTATAACGTATAACGTCAAACGTATAACGTATAACGTATAACGTATAACGTATAACGCATAACGTATAACGTATACCGTATAACGTATAACGTCAAACGTATAACGTATAACGTATAACGTATAACGTATAACGTATAACGTATAATGTATAACATATAACGTATACCGTATAACGTATAACGTATAACGTATATCGTATAACGTATAACGTATAACGTATAACGTATAACGTATAACGTATAACGTATAACGTATAACCTATAACGTATAACGTATAACGTATAACGTATAACGTATAACGTATAACGTATAACGTATAACGTATAACGTATAACGTATAATGTATAACGTATAACGTACAACGTATAACGTATAACGTATAACGTATAACGTGTAACGTATAACGTATAACGTATAACGTATTACGTATTACGTATAACCTATAACGTCTAACGTCTAACGTATAACGTATAACGTATAACGTATAACATATAACGTATAACGTATAACGTATAACGTATAACGTGTAACGTATAACGTATAACGTATAACGTATAACTTATAACGTATAACGTATAACGTATAACGTGTAACGTATAACGTATAACGTATAACGTATTACGTATTACGTATAACCTATAACGTCTAACGTATAACGTATAACGTATGACGTATAACGTATAACGTATAACGTATAACGTATAAGGTATAACGTATAACGTATAACGTATAACGTATAACGTATAACGTATAACGTATAACGTATAACGTACAACGTATCACGTATAACGTATATCCTATAACGCATAACGTATAGCGTATAACGCATAACGTATACCGTATAACGTATAACGTCAAACGTATAACGTATAACGTATAACGTATAACGTATAACGCATAACGTATAACGTATACCGTATAACGTATAACGTCAAACGTATAACGTATAACGTATAACGTATAACGTATAACGTATAACGTATAAGGTATAACGTATAACGTATAACGTATAACGTATAACGTATAACGTACAACGTATCACGTATAACGTATATCCTATAACGCATAACGTATATCCTATATCGCATAACGTATAGCGTATAACGCATAACGTATACCGTATAACGTATAACGTATAACGTCAAACGTATAACGTATAACGTATAACGTATAACGTATAACGCATAACGTATAACGTATACCGTATAACGTATAACGTCAAACGTATAACGTATAACGTATAACGTATAACGTATAACGTATAACGTATAATGTATAACGCATAACGTATACCGTATAACGTATAACGTATAACGTATAACGTATAACGTATAACGTATAACGTATAACGTATAACGTACAACGTATAACGTACAACGTATAACGTATAACGTATAACGTATAACGTGTAACGTATAACGTATAACGTATAACGTATTACGTATAACGTATATCCTATAACGCATAACGTATATCCTATAACGCATAACGTATAGCGTATAACGCATAACGTATACCGTATAACGTATAACGTCAAACGTATAACGTATAACGTATAACGTATAACGTATAACGCATAACGTATAACGTATACCGTATAACGTATAACGTCAAACGTATAACGTGTAACGTATAACGTATAACGTTTAACGTATAACGTATAACGTATAACGTATAACGTATAACGTATAACGTATAACGTATAACGTATTACGTATAACGTATAACGAATAACGTATAACGTATACCGTATAACGCATAACGTATAACGTATAACGTGTAACGTATAACGTATAGCGTATAACGTATAACGTATTACATATTACATATAACGTATAACGTACAACGTATAACGTATAACATATAACGTCTAACGTTTAACGTATAACGTACAACGTATAACGTATAACGTATAACGTATAACGTATCACGTATAACGTTTAACGTATGACGTATCACGTATAAGGTATGACCTATAACGCATTACGTATAGCGTATAACGCATAATGTATAACGTATAACGTATAACGTACAACGTATCACGTATAACGTATATCCTATAACGCATAACGTATAGCGTATAACGCATAACGTATAACGTATACCGTATAACGTATAACGTATAACGTATAACGTATAACGTATAACGTATAACGTATAACGTACAACGTATAACGTATAACGTATAACGTACAACGTATCACGTATAACGTATATCCTATAACGCATAACGTATAGCGTATAACGCATAACGTATAACGTATACCGTATAACGTATAACGTATAACGTATAACGTATAACGTATAACGTATAACGTATAACGTACAACGTATAACGTACAACGTATAACGTATAACGTATAACGTATAACGTGTAACGTATAACGTATAACGTATAACGTATTACGTATTACGTATAACCAATAACGTCTAACGTATAACGTATAACGTATAACGTATAACGTATAACGTATAACGTATAACGTATAACGTATAACGTATAAGGTATAACGTATAACGTATAACGTATAACGTATAACGTATAACGTATAACGCATAACGTATAACGTATAACGTATAACGTATAACGTATAACGCATAACGTATAACGTATAACGTATAACGTATAACGTATAACGTATAACGTATAACGTATAACGTATAACGCATAACGTATATCCTATAACGCATAACGTATAGCGTATAACGCATAACGTATACCGTATAACGTATAACGTCAAACGTATAACGTATAACGTATAACGTATAACGTATAACGCATAACGTATAACGTATACCGTATAACGTATAACGTCAAACGTATAACGTGTAACGTATAACGTATAACGTTTAACGTATAACGTATAACGTATAACGTATAACGTATAACGTATAACGTATAACGTATAACGTATAACGTATAACGTATAACGTATAACGTATAACGTATAACGTATAACTTATAACGTATAACGTATAACGTACAACGTATAACGTATAACATATAACGTCTAACGTTTAACGTATAACGTACAACGTATAACGTATAACGTATAACATATAACGTATAACGTATAACGTATCACGTATAACGTATAACGTATGACGTATCACGTATAAGGTATGACCTATAACGCATTACGTATAGCGTATAACGCATAATGTATAACGTATAACGTATAACGTATAACGTATAACTTATAACGTATAACGTATAACGTATAACGTATAACGTATAACGTATAACGTATAACGTATAACGTATAACGTATAACGTATAACGTACAACGTATCACGTATAACGTATATCCTATAACGCATAACGTATAGCGTATAACGCATAACGTATAACGTATACCGTATAACGTATAACGTATAACGTGTAACGTATAACGTATAACGTATAACGTATAACGTATAACGTATAACGTATAACGTATAACGTATAACGTATAACGTATAACTTATAACGTATAACGTGTAACGTATAACGCATAACGTATATCCTATAACGCATAACGTATAGCGTATAACGCATAACGTATACCGTATAACGTATAACGTCAAACGTATAACGTATAACGTATAACGTATAACGTATAACGCATAACGTATAACGTATACCGTATAACGTATAACGTCAAACGTATAACGTATAACGTATAACGTATAACGTATAACGCATAACGTATAACGTATACCGTATAACGTATAACGTCAAACGTATAACGTATAACGTATAACGTATAACGTATAACGTATAACGTATAACGTATAATGTATAACGCATAACGTATACCGTATAACGTATAACGTATAACGTATAACGCATAACGTATAACGTATACCGTATAACGTATAACGTCAAACGTATAACGTATAACGTATAACGTATAACGTATAACGTATAACGTATAACGTATAATGTATAAAGCATAACGTATACCGTACAACGTATAACGTATAACGTATAACGTATAACGTATAACGTATAACGCATAACGTATAACGTATACCGTATAACGTATAACGTCAAACGTATAACGTATAACGTATAACGTATAACGTATAACGCATAACGTATAACGTATACCGTATAACGTATAACGTCAAACGTATAACGTATAACGTATAACGTATAACGTATAACGTATAACGTATAACGTATAACGTATAACGTATAACGTATAACGTATAACGTATAACGTATAACGTATAACGTACAACGTATAACGTACAACGTATAACGTATAACGTATAACGTATAACGTGTAACGTATAACGTATAACGTATAACGTATTACGTATTACGTATAACCAATAATGTCTAACGTATAACGTATAACGTATAACGTATAACGTATAACGTATAACGTATAACGTATAACGTATAAGGTATAACGTATAACGTATAACGTATAACGTATAACGTATAACGTATAACGTATAACGTACAACGTATAACGTATAACGCACAACGTATCACGTATAACGTTTATCCTATAACGCATAACGTATATCCTATAACGCATAACGTATAGCGTGTAACGCATAACGTATACCGTATAACGTATAACGTCAAACGTATAACGTATAACGTATAACGTATAACGTATAACGTATAACGCATAACGTATAACGTATACCGTATAACGTATAACGTCAAACGTATAACGTGTAACGTATAACGTATAACGTTTAACGTATAACGTATAACGTATAACGTATAACGTATAACGTATAACGTATAACGTATTACGTATAACGTATAACGAATAACGTATAACGTATAACGTATAACGCATAACGTATAACGTATAACGTGTAACGTATAACGTATAACGTATAACGTATAAGGTATAACGTATAACGTATAACGTATAACGTATAACGTATAACGTATAACGTATAACGTATAACGTATAACGTATAACGTACAACGTATCACGTATAACGTATATCCTATAACGCATAACGTATAGCGTATAACGCATAACGTATACCGTATAACGTATAACGTCAAACGTATAACGTATAACGTATAACGTATAACGTATAACGCATAACGTATAACGTATACCGTATAACGTATAACGTCAAACGTATAACGTATAACGTATAACGTATAACGTATAACGTATAACGTATAACGTGTAACGTATAACGTATAACGTATAACGTATAACTTATAACGTATAACGTATAACGTATAACGTGTAACGTATAACGTATAACGTATAACGTATTACGTATTACGTATAACCTATAACGTCTAACGTATAACGTATAACGTATGACGTATAACGTATAACGTATAACGTATAACGTATAAGGTATAACGTATAACGTATAACGTATAACGTATAACGTATAACGTATAACGTATAACGTATAACGTATAACGTATAACGTACAACGTATCACGTATAACGTATATCCTATAACGCATAACGTATAGCGTATAACGCATAACGTATACCGTATAACGTATAACGTCAAACGTATAACGTATAACGTATAACGTATAACGTATAACGCATAACGTATAACGTATACCGTATAACGTATAACGTCAAACGTATAACGTATAACGTATAACGTATAACGTATAACGTATAACGTATAATGTATAACATATAACGTATACCGTATAACGTATAACGTATAACGTATATCGTATAACGTATAACGTATAACGTATAACGTATAACGTATAACGTATAACGTATAACGTATAACCTATAACGTATAACGTATAACGTATAACGTATAACGTATAACGTATAACGTATAACGTATAACGTATAACGTATAACGTATAATGTATAACGTATAACGTACAACGTATAACGTATAACGTATAACGTATAACGTGTAACGTATAACGTATAACGTATAACGTATTACGTATTACGTATAACCTATAACGTCTAACGTCTAACGTATAACGTATAACGTATAACGTATAACGTATAACGTATAACGTATAACGTATAACGTATAAGGTATAACGTATAACGTATAACGTATAACGTATAACGTATAACGTACAACGTATCACGTATAACGTATATCCTATAACGCATAACGTATATCCTATAACGCATAACGTATAGCGTATAACGCATAACGTATACCGTATAACGTATAACGTATAACGTCAAACGTATAACGTATAACGTATAACGTATAACGTATAACGCATAACGTATAACGTATACCGTATAACGTATAACGTCAAACGTATAACGTATAACGTATAACGTATAACGTATAACGTATAACGTATAATGTATAACGCATAACGTATACCGTATAACGTATAACGTATAACGTATAACGTATAACGTATAACGTATAACGTATAACGTATAACGTACAACGTATAACGTACAACGTATAACGTATAACGTATAACGTATAACGTGTAACGTATAACGTATAACGTATAACGTATTACGTATAACGTATATCCTATAACGCATAACGTATATCCTATAACGCATAACGTATAGCGTATAACGCATAACGTATACCGTATAACGTATAACGTATAACGTATAACGTATAACGTATAACGTATAACGCATAACGTATAACGCATAACGTATAACGTATAACGTATAACGCGTAACGAATAACGTATAACGTATAACGTATAACGTATAACGTATAACGTATAACGTATAACGTATAACGTATAACGTATAACGTATAACGTATAACGTATAACGTATAACGTATAACGACAAACGTATAACGTATAACGTATAACGTATAACGTATAACGCATAACGTATAACGTATAACGTATAACGTATAACGTATAACGTATAACGTATAACGTATAACGTATAACGTATAACGTATAACGTATAACGTATAACGTATAACGTATAACGTATAACGTATAACGTATAACGTATAACGTATAACGTATAACGTATAACTTATAACGTATAACGTATAACGTACAACGTACAACGTATAACATATAACGTCTAACGTTTAACGTATAACGTACAACGTATAACGTATAACGTATAACGTATAACGTATAACGTATAACGTATCACGTATAACGTATAACGTATGACGTATCACGTATAAGGTATGACCTATAACGCATTACGTATAGCGTATAACGCATAATGTATAACGTATAACGTATAACGTATAACGTATAACTTATAACGTATAACGTATAACGTATAACGTATAACGTATAACGTATAACGTATAACCTATAACGTATAACGTATAACGTATAACGTATAACGTATAACGTATAACGTACAACGTATAACGTATAACGTATAACGTATAACGTATAACGTATAACGTATAACGTATAACGTATAACGTATAACGTATAACGTATAACGTATAACGTATAACGTATAACGTATAACGTATAACGTATAACGTATAACTTATAACGTGTAACGTATAACGCATAACGTATATCCTATAACGCATAACGTATAGCGTATAACGCATAACGTATACCGTATAACGTATAACGTCAAACGTATAACGTATAACGTATAACGTATAACGTATAACGCATAACGTATAACGTATACCGTATAACGTATAACGTCAAACGTATAACGTATAACGTATAACGTATGACGTATAACGTATAACGTATAACGTATAATGTATAACGCATAACGTATACCGTATAACGTATAACGTATAACGTATAACGCATAACGTATAACGTATACCGTATAACGTCTAACGTCTAACGTATAACGTATAACGTATAACGTATAACGTATAACGTATAACGTATAACGTATAACGTATAAGGTATAACGTATAACGTATAACGTATAACGTATAACGTATAACGTACAACGTATCACGTATAACGTATATCCTATAACGCATAACGTATATCCTATAA
Organism: Ptiloglossa arizonensis; assembly: GCF_051014685.1. NCBI lineage: Eukaryota > Metazoa > Arthropoda > Insecta > Hymenoptera > Colletidae > Ptiloglossa > Ptiloglossa arizonensis. The sequence goes on along the minus strand of NW_027478598.1, from coordinate 544,345 downwards.
CGCATAACGTATAGCGTATAACGCATAACGTATACCGTATAACGTATAACGTCAAACGTATAACGTATAACGTATAACGTATAACGTATAACGCATAACGTATAACGTATACCGTATAACGTATAACGTCAAACGTATAACGTGTAACGTATAACGTATAACGTTTAACGTATAACGTGTAACGTATAACGTATAGCGTATAACGTATAACGTATTACATATTACATATAACGTATAACGTACAACGTATAACGTATAACATATAACGTCTAACGTTTAACGTATAACGTACAACGTATAACGTATAACGTATAACGTATAACGTATAACGTATCACGTATAACGTTTAACGTATGACGTATCACGTATAAGGTATGACCTATAACGCATTACGTATAGCGTATAACGCATAATGTATAACGTATAACGTATAACGTATAACGTATAAATTATAACGTATAACGTCGAACGTATAACGTATAACGTATAACGTATAACGTATAACGTATAACGTATAACGTATAACGTATAACGTATAACGTATAACGTATAACGTGTAACGTATAACGTATAACGTATAACGTATAACTTATAACGTATAACGTATAACGTATAACGTGTAACGTATAACGTATAACGTATAACGTATTACGTATTACGTATAACCTATAACGTCTAACGTATAACGTATAACGTATGACGTATAACGTATAACGTATAACGTATATCGTATAAGGTATAACGTATAACGTATAACGTATAAGGTACAACGTATAACGTATAACGTATAACGTATAACGTATAACGTATAACGTACAACGTATCACGTATAACGTATATCCTATAACGCATAACGTATAGCGTATAACGCATAACGTATACCGTATAACGTATAACGTCAAACGTATAACGTATAACGTATAACGTATAACGTATAACGTATAACGCATAACGTATAACGTATACCGTATAACGTATAACGTCAAACGTATAACGTATAACGTATAACGTATAACGTATAACGTATAACGTATAATGTATAACATATAACGTATACCGTATAACGTATAACGTATAACGTATAACGTATAACGTATAACGTATAACGTATAACGTATAACGTATAACGTATAACGTATAACGTATAACGTATAACGTATAACCTATAACGTATAACGTATAACGTATAACGTATAACGTATAACGTATAACGTATAACGTATAACGTATAACGTATAACGTATAATGTGTAACGTATAACGTACAACGTATAACGTATAACGTATAACGTATAACGTGTAACGTATAACGTATAACGTATAACGTATTACGTATTACGTATAACCTATAACGTCTAACGTATAACGTATAACGTATAACGTATAACGTATAACGTATAACGTATAACGTATAACGTATAAGGTATAACGTATAACGTATAACGTATAACGTATAACGTATAACGTACAACGTATCACGTATAACGTATATCCTATAACGCATAACGTATATCCTATAACGCATAACGTATAGCGTATAACGCATAACGTATACAGTATAACGTATAACGTCAAACGTATAACGTATAACGTATAACGTATAACGTATAACGTATAACGCATAACGTATAACGTATACCGTATAACGTATAACGTCAAACGTATAACGTATAACGTATAACGTATAACGTATAACGTATAACGTATAATGTATAACGCATAACGTATACCGTATAACGTATAACGAATAACGTATAACGTATAACGTATAACGTATAACGAATAACGTATAACGTATAACGTATAACTTATAACGTAAAACGTATTACATATTACGTATAACGAGTATCGTATAACATATAACGTATTACGTATAACGTATAGCGTATAACGTATAACGTATAACGTATAACGTACAACGTATAACGTATAACGTACAACGTATCACGTATAACGTATATCCTATAACGCATAACGTATATCCTATAACGCATAACGTATATCGTATAACGCATAACGTAAAACGTATAACGTATAACGTATAACGTATAACGTATAACGTATAACGTATAACGCATAACGTATAACGTATAACGTATAACGTATAACGTATAACGTATAACGTATAACGTATAACGTACAACGTATAACGTACAACGTATAACGTATAACGTATAACGTATAACGTGTAACGTATAACGTATAACGTATAACGTATTAGGTATAACGTATAGCGTATAACGTATAACGTATAACGTATAACGTACAACGTATAACGTATAACGTACAACGTATCACGTATAACGTAAATCCTATAACGCATAACGTATATCCTATAACGCATAACGTATATCGTATAACGCGTAACGTATACCGTATAACGTATAACGTCAAACGTATAACGTATAACGTATAACGTATAACGTATAACGTATAACGCATAACGTATAACGTATACCGTATAACGTATAACGTCAAACGTATAACGTATAACGTATAACGTATTACGTATAACGTATAACGTATAACGTATAACGTATAACGTATAACGTATAACGTATAACGTATAACGTATAACGTATAACGTATAACGTATAACTTATAACGTAAAACGTATTACATATTACGTATAACGAGTAGCGTATAACGTATGACGTATCACGTATAAGGTATGACCTATAACGCATTACGTATAGCGTGTAACGCATAATGTATAACGTATAACGTATAACGTATAACGTATAACTTATAACTTATAACGTATAACGTATAACGTATAACGTATAACGTATAACGTATAACGTATAACGTATAACGTATAACGTATAACGTATAACGTATAACGTATAACGTATAACGTATAACGTATAACGTATAACGTATAACGTATAACGTATAACGTATAACGTATAACGTATAACGTATAACGTATAACGTATAACGTATAACGTATAACGTATAACGTATAACGTATAACGTATAACGTATAACGTATAACGTATAACGTATAACGTATAACGTATAACGTATAACGTATAACGTATAACGTATAACGTATAACGTATAACGTATAACGTATAACTTATAACGTGTAACGTATAACGTATAACGTGTAACGTATAACGTATAACGTATAACGTATAACGTATTACGTATTACGTATAAACTATAACGTCTAACGTATAACGTATAACGTTTAACGTATAACGTACAACGTATAACGTATAACGTATAACGTATAACGTATAACGTATAACGTATAACGTATAACGTATAACGTATAACGTATAACGTATAACGTATAACGTATAACGTATAACGTATAACGTATAACGTATAACGTATAACGTATAACGTATAACGTATAACGTATAACGTACAACGAATAACGTACAACGTATAACGTATAACGTATAACGTATAACGTGTAACGTATAACGTATAACGTATAACGTATTACGTATAACGTATAGCGTATAACGTATAACGTATAACGTATAACGTACAACGTATAACGTATAACGTACAACGTATCACGTATAACGTATATCCTATAACGCATAACGTATATCCTATAACGCATAACGTATATCGTATAACGCATAACGTATACCCTATAACGTATAACGTCAAACGTATAACGTATAACGTATAACGTATAACGTATAACGCATAACGTATAACGTATACCGTATAACGTATAACGTCAAACGTATAACGTATAACGTATAACGTATAACGTATAACGTATAACGTATAACGTATAACGTATAACGTATAACGTATAACGTATAACGTATAACGTATAACGTATAACGTATAACGTATAACGTATAACGTATAACGTATAACGTATAACGTATAACGTATAACGTATAACGTATAACGTATAACGTATAACGTATAACGTATAACGTATAACGTATAACGTATAACGTATAACGTATAACTTATAACGTAAAACGTATTACATATTACGTATAACGAGTAACGTATAACGTATGACGTATCACGTATAAGGTATGACCTATAACGCATTACGTATAGCGTATAACGCATAATGTATAACGTATAACGTATAACGTATAACGTATAACTTTTAACTTATAACGTATAACGTATAACGTATAACGTATAACGTATAACGTATAACGTATAACGTATAACGTATAACGTATAACGTATAACGTATAACGTATAACGTATAACGTATAACGTATAACTTATAACGTAAAACGTATTACATATTACGTATAACGAGTAGCGTATAACGTATGACGTATCACGTATAAGGTATGACCTATAACGCATTACGTATAGCGTGTAACGCATAATGTATAACGTATAACGTATAACGTATAACGTATAACTTATAACTTATAACGTATAACGTATAACGTATAACGTATAACGTATAACGTATAACGTATAACTTATAACTTATAACGTATAACGTATAACGTATAACGTATAACGTATAACGTATAACGTATAACGTATAACGTATAACGTATAACGTATAACGTATAACGTATAACGTATAACGTATAACGTATAACGTATAACGTATAACGTATAACGTATAACGTATAACGTATAACGTATAACGTATAACGTATAACGTATAACGTATAACGTATAACGTATAACGTATAACGTATAACGTATAACGTATAACGTATAACGTATAACGTATAACGTATAACGTATAACGTATAACGTATAACGTATAACGTATAACGTATAACGTATAACGTATAACGTATAACGTATAACGTATAACTTATAACGTGTAACGTATAACGTATAACGTGTAACGTATAACGTATAACGTATAACGTATAACGTATTACGTATTACGTATAAACTATAACGTCTAACGTATAACGTATAACGTTTAACGTATAACGTACAACGTATAACGTATAACGTATAACGTATAACGTATAACGTATAACGTATAACGTATAACGTATAACGTATAACGTATAACGTATAACGTATAACGTATAACGTATAACGTATAACGTATAACGTATAACGTATAACGTATAACGTATAACGTATAACGTACAACGAATAACGTACAACGTATAACGTATAACGTATAACGTATAACGTGTAACGTATAACGTATAACGTATAACGTATTACGTATAACGTATAGCGTATAACGTATAACGTATAACGTATAACGTACAGCGTATAACGTATAACGTACAACGTATCACGTATAACGTATATCCTATAACGCATAACGTATATCCTATAACGCATAACGTATATCGTATAACGCATAACGTATACCCTATAACGTATAACGTCAAACGTATAACGTATAACGTATAACGTATAACGTATAACGCATAACGTATAACGTATACCGTATAACGTATAACGTCAAACGTATAACGTATCACGTATAACGTATAACGTATAACGTATAACGTATAACGTATAACGTATAACGTATAACGTATAACGTATAACGTATAACGTATAACGTATAACGTATAACGTATAACGTATAACGTATAACGTATAACGTATAACGTATAACGTATAACGTATAACGTATAACGTATAACGTATAACGTATAACGTATAACGTATAACGTATAACGTATAACGTATAACGTATAACGTATAACGTATAACGTATAACGTATAACGTATAACGTATAACGTATAACGTATAACGTATAACGTATAACGTATAACGTATAACGTATAACGTATAACGTATAACGTATAACGTATAACGTATAACGTATAACGTATAACGTATAACGTATAACGTATAACGTATAACGTATAACGTATAACGTATAACGTATAACGTATAACGTATAACGTATAACGTATAACGTATAACGTATAACGTATAACGTATAACGTATAACGTATAACGTATAACGTATAACGTATAACGTATAACGTATAATGTATAACGTATAACGTATAACGTATAACGTATAACGTATAACGTATAACGTATAACGTATAACGTATAACGTATAACGTATAACTTATAACGTGTAACGTATAACGTATAACGTGTAACGTATAACGTATAACGTATAACGTATTACGTATTACGTATAAACTATAACGTCTAACGTATAACGTATAACGTTTAACGTATAACGTACAACGTATAACGTATAACGTATAACGTATAACGTATAACGTATAACGTTTCACGTATAACGTATAACGTATGACGTATCACGTATAAGGTATGACCTATAACGCATTACGTATAGCGTATAACGCATAATGTATAACGTATAACGTATAACGTATAACGTATAACGTATAACTTATAACGTATAACGTATAACGTATAACGTATAACGTATAACGTATAACGTATAACGTATAACGTATAACGTATAACGTATAACGTATATCGTATAACGTATAACGTATAACGTATAACGTATAACGTATTACGTATAACGTATTACGTATAACGTATAACGAATAACGTATAACGTATAACGTATAACGTATAACGTATAACGTATAACGTATAACGTATAACGTATAACGTATAACGTATAACGTATAACGTATAACGTATAACGTATAACGTATAACGTATAACGTATAACGTATAACGTATAACTTATAACGTAAAACGTATTACGTATTACGTATAACGAGTAACGTATAACGTATAACGTATAACGTATAACGTATACCGTATAACGTATAACGTATAACGTATGACGTATAACGTATAACGTATAACGTATAACGTATAACGTATATCGTATAACGTATAACGTATAACGTATAACGTATAACGTATAACGTATAACGTATTACGTATAACGTATAACGAATAACGTATAACGTATAACGTATAACGTATAACGTATAACGTATAACGTATAACGTATAACGTATAACGCATAACGTATAACGCATAACGTATAACGTATAACGTATAACGCGTAACGAATAACGTATAACGTATAACGTATAACGTATAACGTATAACGTATAACGTATAACGTATAACGTATAACGTATAACGTATAACGTACAACGTATAACGTATAACGTATAACGTATAACGTATAACGTATAACGTATCACGTATAACGTATAACGTATGACGTATCACGTATAAGGTATGACCTATAACGCATTACGTATAGCGTATAACGCATAACGTATACCGTATAACGTATAACGTATAACGTCAAACGTATAACGTATAACGTATAACGTATAACGTATAACGCATAACGTATAACGTATACCGTATAACGTATAACGTCAAACGTATAACGTATAACGTATAACGTATAACGTATAACGTATAACGTATAACGTATAACGTATAACGTATAACGTATAACGTATAACGTATAACGTATAACGTATAACGTATAACGTATAACGTATAACTTATAACGTAAAACGTATCACATATTACGTATAACGAGTAACGTATAACGTATAACGTATAACGTATAACGTATAACGTATAACGTATAACGAATAACGTATAGCGTATAACGTATAACGCATAACGTATAACGTATAACGTATAACGTATAACGTATAACGTATAACGTATAACGTATGACGTATAACGTATAACGTATAACGTATAACGTATAACGTATAACGTATAACGTATTACGTATAACGTATAACGAATAACGTATAACGTATAACGTATAACGTATAATGGATAACGTATAACGTATAACGCATAACGCATAACGTATAACGCATAACGTATAACGTATAACGTATAACGCGTAACGAATAACGTATAACGTATAACGTATAACGTATAACGTATAACGTATAACGTATAACGTATAACGTATAACGTATAACGTATAACGTATAACGTATAACGTATAACGACAAACGTATAACGTATAACGTATAACGTATAACGTATAACGTATAACGTATAACGTATAACGTATAACGTATAACGCATAACGTATAACGTATAACGTATAACGTATAACTTATAACGTGTAACGTATAACGTATAACGTGTAACGTATAACGTATAACGTATAACGTATTACGTATTACGTATAAACTATAACGTCTAACGTATAACGTATAACGTATAACGTATAACGTATAACGTATAACGTATAACGTATAACGTATACCGTATAACGTATAACGTATAACGTATAACGTATAACGTATAACGTATAACGTGTAACGTATAACGTATAACGTATAACGTATTACGTATAACGTATAGCGTATAACGTATAACGTATAACGTATAACGTACAACGTATAACGTATAACGTACAACGTATCACGTATAACGTATATCCTATAACGCATAACGTATATCCTATAACGCATAACGTATATCGTATAACGCATAACGTATACCCTATAACGTATAACGTCAAACGTATAACGTATAACGTATAACGTATAACGTATAACGCATAACGTATAACGTATACCGTATAACGTATAACGTCAAACGTATAACGTTTAACGTATAACGTATAACGTATAACGTATAACGTATAACGTATAACGTATAACGTATAACGTATAACGTATAACGTATAACGTATAACGTATAACGTATAACGTATAACGTATAACGTATAACGTATAACGTATAACGTATAACGTATAACGTATAACGTATAACGTATAACGTATAACGTATAACTTATAACGTAAAACGTATTACATATTACGTATAACGAGTAACGTATAACGTATGACGTATCACGTATAAGGTACGACCTATAACGCATTACGTATAGCGTATAACGCATAATGTATAACGTATAACGTATAACGTATAACGTATAACGTATAACGTATAACGTATAACGTATAACTTATAACGTAAAACGTATTACGTATTACGTATAACGAGTAACGTATAACGTATAACGTATAACGTATAACGTATAACGTATAACGTATAACGTATAACGTATGACGTATAACGTATAACGTATAACGTATAACGTATAACGTATATCGTATAACGTATAACGTATAACGTATAACGTATAACGTATAACGTATAACGTATTACGTATAACGAATAACGAATAACGTATAACGTATAACGTATAACGTATAACGTATAACGTATAACGTATAACGTATAACGTATAACGCATAACGTATAACGCATAACGTATAACGTATAACGTATAACGCGTAACGAATAACGTATAACGTATAACGTATAACGTATAACGTATAACGTATAACGTATAACTTATAACGTAAAACGTATTACATATTACGTATAACGAGTAACGTATAACGTATGACGTATCACGTATAAGGTATGACCTATAACGCATTACGTATAGCGTATAACGCATAATGTATAACGTATAACGTATAACGTATAACGTATAACGTATAACGTATAACGTATAACGTATGACGTATAACGTATAACGTATAACGTATAACGTATAACGTATATCGTATAACGTATACCGTATAACGTATGACGTATAACGTATAACGTATAACGTATAACGTATAACGTATAACGTATAACGTATAACGTACAACGTATAACGTATAACGTACAACGTATCACGTATAACGTATATCCTATAACGCATAACGTATATCCTATAACGCATAACGTATATCGTGTAACGCATAACGTATACCCTATAACGTATAACGTCAAACGTATAACGTATAACGTATAACGTATAACGTATAACGTATAACGTATAACGTATAACGTATAACGTATAACGTATAACGTATAACGTATAACGTATAACGTATAACGTATAACGTATAACGTATAACGTATAACGTATAACGTATAACGTATAACGTATAACGTATAACGTATAACGTATAACGTATAACGTATAACGTATAACGTATAACGTATAACGTATAACGTATAACGTATAACGTATAACTTATAACGTGTAACGTATAACGTATAACGTGTAACGTATAACGTATAACGTATAACGTATAACGTATTACGTATTACGTATAAACTATAACGTATAACGTATAACGTATAACGTATAACGTATAACGTATAACGTATAACGTATAACGTATAACGTATACCGTATAACGTATAACGTATAACGTATAACGTATAACGTATATCGTATAACGTATAACGTATAACGTATAACGTATAACGTATAACGTATAACGTATTACGTATAACGTATTACGTATAACGTATAACGAATAACGTATAACGTATAACGTATAACGTATAACGTATAACGTATAACGTATAACGCATAACGTATAACGCATAACGTATAACGTATAACGCATAACGTATAACGTATACCGTATAACGTATAACGTCAAACGTATAACGTATAACGTATAACGTATAACGTATAACGTATAACGTATAACGTATAACGTGTAACGTATAACGTATAACGTATAACGTATAACGTATAACGTATAACGTATAACGTATAACGTATAACGTATAACGTATAACGTATAACGTACAACGTATAACGTATAACGTATAACGTATAACGTATAACGTATAACGTATCACGTATAACGTATAACGTATGACGTATCACGTATAAGGTATGACCTATAACGCATTACGTATAGCGTATAACGCATAACGTATACCGTATAACGTATAACGTCAAACGTATAACGTATAACGTATAACGTATAACGTATAACGCATAACGTATAACGTATGCCGTATAACGTATAACGTCAAACGTATAACGTATAACGTATAACGTATAACGTATAACGTATAACGTATAACGTATAACGTGTAACGTATAACGTATAACGTATAACGTATAACGTATAACTTATAACGTTAAACGTATCACATATTACGTATAACGAGTAACGTATAACGTATAACGTATAACGTATAACGTATAACGTATAACGAATAACGTATAGCGTATAACGTATAACGTATAACGTATAACGTATAACGTATAACGTATAACGTATAACGTATAACGTATAACGTATGACGTATAACGTATAACGTATAACGTATAACGTATAACGTATAACGTATAACGTATTACGTATAACGTATAACGAATAACGTATAACGTATAACGTATAACGTATAATGGATAACGTATAACGTATAACGCATAACGCATAACGTATAACGCATAACGTATAACGTATAACGTATAACGCGTAACGAATAACGTATAACGTATAACGTATAACGTATAACGTATAACGTATAACGTATAACGTATAACGCATAACGTATAACGTATACCGTATAACGTATAACGTCAAACGTATAACGTATAACGTATAACGTATAACGTATAACGTATAACGTATAACGTATAACGTATAACGTATAACGTATAACGTAAAACGTATAACGTATAACGTATAACGTATAACGTATAACGTATAACGTATGACGTATAACGTTTAACGTATAACGTATAACGTATAACGTATAACGCATAACGTATAACGCATACCGTATAACGTATAACGTCAAACGTATAACGTATAACGTATAACGTATAACGAATAACGTATAACGAATAACGTATAACGTATAACGTATAACGTATAACGTATAACGTATAACGTATAACGTATAACGTAAAACGTATAACGTATAACGTATAACGTATAACGTATAACGTATAACGTATAACGTATAACGTATAACGTATAACGTATAACGTATAACGTATTACGTATTACGTATAAACTATAACGTCTAACGTATAACGTATAACGTTTAACGTATAACGTACAACGTATAACGTATAACGTATAACGTATAACGTATAACGTATCACGGATAACGTATAACGTATGACGTATCACGTATAAGGTATGAGCTATAACGCATTACGTATAGCGTATAACGCATAATGTATAACGTATAACGTATAACGTATAACGTATAACGTATAACGTATAACGTGTAACGTGTAACGTATAACGTATAACGTATAACGAATAACGTATAACGAATAACGTATAACGTATAACGTATAACGTATAACGTATAACGTATAACGTATAACGTATAACGTATAACGTATAACGCATAACGTATAACGCATAACGTATAACGGATAACGTATAACGCATAACGTATAACGCATAACGTATAACGCATAACGTATAACGCATAACGTATAACGCATAACGTATAACGCATAACGTATAACGCATAACGTATAACGCATAACGTATAACGCATAACGTATAACGCATAACGTATAACGCATAACGTATAACGCATAACGTATAACGCATAACGTATAATGCATAACGTATAACGCATAACGTATAACGCATAACGTATAACGCATAACGTGTAACGCATAACGTGTAACGCATAACGTATAACGTATAACGTATAACGTATAACGTATAACGTATAACGTATAACGTATAACGTATAACGTATAACGTATAACGTATAACGTATAACGTATAACGTATAACGTATAACGTATAACGTATAACGTATAACGTATAACGTATAACGTATAACGTATAACGTATAACGTATAACGTATAACGTATAACGTATAACGTATAACGTATAACGTATAACTTATAACGTAAAACGTATTACATATTACGTATAACGAGTAACGTATAACGTATGACGTATCACGTATAAGGTATGACCTATAACGCATTACGTATAGCGTATAACGTATAACGTATAACGTATAACTTATAACTTATAACGTATAACGTATAACGTATAACGTATAACGTATAACGTATAACGTATAACGTATAACGTATAACGTATAACGTATAACGTATAACGTATAACGTATAACGTATAACGTATAACGTATAACGTATAACGTATAACGTATAACGTATAACGTATAACGTATAACGTATAACGTATAACGTATAACGTATAACGTATAACGTATAACGTATAACGTATAACGTATAACGTATAACGTATAACGTATAACGTATAACGTATAACGTATAACGTATAACGTATAACGTATAACGTATAACTTATAACGTGTAACGTATAACGTATAACGTGTAACGTATAACGTATAACGTATAACGTATTACGTATTACGTATAAACTATAACGTCTAACGTATAACGTATAACGTTTAACGTATAACGTACAACGTATAACGTATAACGTATAACGTATAACGTATAACGTATAACGTTTCACGTATAACGTATAACGTATGACGTATCACGTATAAGGTATGACCTATAACGCATTACGTATAGCGTATAACGCATAATGTATAACGTATAACGTATAACGTATAACGTATAACTTATAACGTATAACGTATAACGTATAACGTATAACGTATAACGTATAACGTATAACGTATAACGTATAACGTATAACGTATAACGTATATCGTATAACGTATAACGTATAACGTATAACGTATAACGTATAACGTATAACGTATTACGTATAACGTATAACGAATAACGTATAACGTATAACGTATAACGTATAACGTATAACGTATAACGTATAACGTATAACGTATAACGTATAACGTATAACGTATAACGTATAACGTATAACGTATAACGTATAACGTATAACGTATAACGTATAACGTATAACGTATAACGTATAACGTATAACGTATAACGTATAACGTATAACGTATAACGTATAACGTATAACGTATAACGTATAACGTATAACGTATAACGTATAACGTATAACGTATAACGTATAACGTATAACGTATAACGTATAACGTATAACTTATAACGTATAACGTATAACGTATAACGTATAACGTAAAACGTATAACGTATAACGTATAACGTAAAACGTATAACGTATAACGTATAACGTATAACGTATAACGTATAACGTATAACGTATAACGTATAACGCATAACGTATAACGTATACCGTATAACGTATAACGTCAAACGTATAACGTATAACGTATAACGTATAACGTATAACGTATAACGTATAACGTATAACGTATAACGTATAACGTATAACGTAAAACGTATAACGTATAACGTATAACGTATAACGTATAACGTATAACGTATGACGTATAACGTTTAACGTATAACGTATAACGTATAACGTATAACGCATAACGTATAACGCATACCGTATAACGTATAACGTCAAACGTATAACGTATAACGTATAACGTATAACGAATAACGTATAACGAATAACGTATAACGTATAACGTATAACGTATAACGTATAACGTATAACGTATAACGTATAACGTATAACGTAAAACGTATAACGTATAACGTATAACGTATAACGTATAACGTATAACGTATAACGTATAACGTATAACGTATAACGTATAACGTATAACGTATTACGTATTACGTATAAACTATAACGTCTAACGTATAACGTATAACGTTTAACGTATAACGTACAACGTATAACGTATAACGTATAACGTATAACGTATAACGTATCACGGATAACGTATAACGTATGACGTATCACGTATAAGGTATGAGCTATAACGCATTACGTATAGCGTATAACGCATAATGTATAACGTATAACGTATAACGTATAACGTATAACGTATAACGTATAACGTGTAACGTGTAACGTATAACGTATAACGTATAACGAATAACGTATAACGAATAACGTATAACGTATAACGTATAACGTATAACGTATAACGTATAACGTATAACGTATAACGCATAACGTATAACGCATAACGTATAACGCATAACGTATAACGCATAACGTATAACGCATAACGTATAACGCATAACGTATAACGCATAACGTATAACGCATAACGTATAACGCATAACGTATAACGCATAACGTATAACGCATAACGTATAACGCATAACGTATAACGCATAACGTATAACGCATAACGTATAACGCATAACGTATAACGCATAACGTATAACGCATAACGTATAACGCATAACGTATAACGCATAACGTATAACGCATAACGTGTAACGCATAACGTGTAACGCATAACGTATAACGTATAACGTATAACGTATAACGTA
This sequence comes from Ptiloglossa arizonensis, assembly GCF_051014685.1. Classification (NCBI taxonomy): domain Eukaryota; kingdom Metazoa; phylum Arthropoda; class Insecta; order Hymenoptera; family Colletidae; genus Ptiloglossa; species Ptiloglossa arizonensis. The sequence goes on along the minus strand of NW_027478598.1, from coordinate 529,298 downwards.
TAACGTATAACGTATAACGTATAACGTATAACGTATAACGTATAACGTATAACGTATAACCTATAACGTATAACGTATAACGTATAACGTATAACGTATAACGTATAACGTATAACGTATAACGTATAGCGTATAACGTATAACGTATAACGTATAACGTATAACGTTTAACGTATAACGTATAACGTATAACGTATAACGTATAACGTATAACGTATAACGTATAACGTATAACGTATAACGTATAACGTATAACGTATAACGTATAACGTATAACGTATAACGTATAACGTATAACGTATAACGTATAACGTATAACGTATAACGTATAACGTATAACGTATAACGTATAACGTATAACGTATAACGTATAACGTATATCCTATAACGCATAACGTATAGCGTATAACGCATATCGTATAACGTATAACGTATAACGTATAACGTATAACGTATAACGTATAACGTATAACGTATAACGTATAACGTATAACGTATAACGTAGAACGTAGAACGTATAACGTACAACGTATAACGTACAACGTATAACGTACAACGTATAACGTACAACGTATAACGTACAACGTATAACGTACAACGTATAACGTACAACGTATAACGTATAACGTATAACGTATAACGTATAACGTATAACGTATAACGTATAACGTATAACGTATAACGTATAACGTATAACGTATAACGTATAACGTATAACGTATAACGTATGACGTATACCGTATAACGTATAAGGTATAACGTATAACGTATAACGTATAACGTATAACGTATAACGTATAACGTATAACGTATAACGTATAACGTATAACGTATAACGTATAACGTATAACGTATAACGTATAACGTATAACGTATAACGTATAACGTATAACGTATAACGTATAAAATATAACGTATAACGTATAACGTACAACGTATAACGTATAAGGTATAACGTATAACGTATAACGTATAACGTATAACGTATAACGTATAACGTATAACGTATAACGTATAACGAATAATGTATAACGTATAACGTATAACGTATAACATATGGCGTATCACGTATAAGGTATGACCTATAACGCATAACGTATAGCGTATAACGCATAACGTATAACGTATAACGTATAACGTATAACGTATAACGTATAACGTATAACGTATAACGTATAACGTATAACGTATAACGTATAACGTATAACGTATAACGTATAACGTATAACGTATAACGTATAACGTATAACGTATAACGTATAACGTATAACGTATAACGTATAACGTATAACGTATAACGTATAACGTATAACGTATAACGTATAACGTATAACGTATAACGTATAACCTATAACGTATAACGTATAACGTACAACGTATAACGTATAAGGTATAACGTATAACGTATAACGTATAACGTATAACGTATAACGTATAACGTCTAACGTTTAACGTATAACGTACAACGTATAACGTATAACGTTTAACGTATAACATATAACGTATAACGTATAACGTATAACGTATAACGTATAACGTATAAAGTATATCGTATAACGTATAACGTATAACGTATAACGTATAACGTATATCCTATAACACATAACGTATTGCGTATAACGCATAACGTATAACGTATAACGTATAACGTATAACGTATAACGTATAACGTATAACGTATAACGTATAACGTATAACGTATAACGTATAACGTATATCCTATAACGCATAACGTATAGCGTATAACGCATATCGTATAACGTATAACGTATAACGTATAACGTATAACGTATAACGTATAACGTATAACGTATAACGTATAACGTATAACGTATAACGTAGAACGTAGAACGTATAACGTACAACGTATAACGTACAACGTATAACGTACAACGTATAACGTACAACGTATAACGTACAACGTATAACGTAGAACGTATAACGTATAACGTATAACGTATAACGTATAACGTATAACGTATAACGTATAACGTATAACGTATAACGTATAACGTATAACGTATAACGTATAACGTATAACGTATAACGTATAACGTATAACGTATGACGTATAACGTATAACGTATAAGGTATAACGTATAACGTATAACGTATAACGTATAACGTATAACGTATAACGTATAACGTATAACGTATAACGTATAACGTATAACGTATAACGTATAACGTATAACGTATAACGTATAACGTATAACGTATAACGTATAACGTATAACGTATAACGTATAACGTATAACGTATAACGTACAACGTATAACGTATAAGGTATAACGTATAACGTATAACGTATAACTTATAACGTATAACGTATAACGTATAACTTATAACGTATAACGTATAACGTATAACGTATAACGTATAACGTATAACGTATAACGTATAACGTATAACGAATAACGTATAACGTATAACGTATAACGTATAACGTATAACGTATAACGTATAACGTATAACGTATAACGTAAAACGTATAACGTATAACGTATAACGTATAACGTATAACGTATAACGTATAACGTATAACGTATAACGTATAACGTATAACGTATAACGTATAACGTATAACGTATAACGTATAACGTATAACGTATAACGTATAACGTATAACGTATAACGTATAACGTATAACGTGTAACGTATAACGTATAACGTATAACGTATAACGTATAACGTATAACGTATAACGTATAACGTATAACGTATAACGTATATCCTATAACGCATAACGTATAGCGTATAACGCATAACGTATAACGTATAACGTATAACGTATAACGTATAACGTATAACGTATAACGTATAACGTATAACGTATAACGTATAACGTATAACGTATAACGTAGAACGTAGAACGTATAACGTACAACGTATAACGTACAACGTATAACGTACAACGTATAACGTACAACGTATAACGTACAACGTATAACGTAGAACGTATAACGTATAACGTATAACGTATAACGTATAACGTATAACGTATAACGTATAACGTATAACGTATAACGTATAACGTATAACGTATAACGTATAACGTATAACGTATAACGTATAACGTATAACGTATAACGTATAACGTATAACGTATAACGTATAACGTATAACGTATAACGAATAATGTATAACGTATAACGTATAACGTATAACATATGGCGTATCACGTATAAGGTATGACCTATAACGCATAACGTATAGCGTATAACGCATAACGTATAACGTATAACGTATAACGTATAACGTATAACGTATAACGTATAACGTATAACGTATAACGTATAACGTATAACGTATAACGTATAACGTATAACGTATAACGTATAACGTATAACGTATAACGTATAACGTATAACGTATAACGTATAACGTATGACGTATAACGTATAACGTATAAGGTATAACGTATAACGTATAACGTATAACGTATAACGTATAACGTATAACGTATAACGTATAACGTATAACGTATAACGTATAACGTATAACGTATAACGTATAACGTATAACGTATAACGTATAACGTATAACATATAACGTATAACGTATAACGTACAACGTACAACGTATAACGTATAAGGTATAACGTATAACGTATAACGTATAACGTATAACGTATAACGTATAACGTCTAACGTTTAACGTATAACGTACAACGTATAACGTAAAATGTAAAACGTATTACATATTACGTGTAACGAGTAACGTATAACGTATAACGTATAACGTATAACGTATAACGTATAACGTACAACGTATAACGTACAACGTATAACGTACAACGTATAACGTATAACGTATAACGTATAACGTATAACGTATAACGTATAACGTATAACGTATAACGTATAACGTATAACGTTTAACGTATAACGTATAACGTATAACGTATATCGTATAATGTATAACGCATAACGTATACCGTATAACGTATAACGTATAACGTATAACGTATAACGTATAACGTATAACGTATAACGTATAACTTATAACGTAAAACGTATTACATATTACGTATAACGAGTAACGTATAACGTATAACGTATAACGTATAACGTATAACGTATAACGTATAACGAATAACGTATAGCGTATAACGTATAACGTATATCGTATAACGTATAACGTATAACGTATAACGTATAACGTATAACGTATGACGTATAACGTATAACGTATAACGTATAACGTATAACGTGTAACGTATAACGTATAACGTATAACGAATAACGTATAGCGTATAACGTATAACGTATAACGTATAACGTATAACGTATAACGTATAACGTATAACGTATAACGTATAACGTATGACGTATAACGTATAACGTATAACGTATAACGTATAACGTATAACGTATAACGTATAACGTATAACGTATGACGTATAACGTATAACGTATAACGTATAACGTATAACGTATAACTTATAACGTAAAACGTATTACATATTACGTATAACGAGTAACGTATAGCGTATAACGTATAAAGTATAACGTATAACGTATAACGAATAACGTATAGCGTATAACGTATAACGTATAACGTATAACGTATAACGTATAACGTATAACGTATAACGTATAACGTATGACGTATAACGTATAACGTATAACGTATAACGTATAACGTATAACGTATAACGTATAACGTATTTCGTATAACGTATAACGAATAACGTATAACGTATAACGTATAACGTATAACGTATAACGTATAACGTATAACGTATAACGTATAACGTATAACGTATAACGTATAACGTATAACGTATAACGTATAACGTATAACGTATAACGTATAACGTATAACGTATAACGTATAACGTATAACGTATAACGTATAACGTATAACGTATAACGTATAACGTATAACGTATAACGTATAACGTATAACGTATAACGTATAACGTATAACGTATAACGTATAACGTATAACGTATAACGTATAACGTATAACGTATAACGTATAACGTGTAACGTATAACGTATAACGTATAACGTATAACGTATAACTTATAACGTTAAACGTATCACATATTACGTATAACGAGTAACGTATAACGTATAACGTATAACGTATAACGTATAACGTATAACGAATAACGTATAGCGTATAACGTATAACGTATAACGTATAACGTATAACGTATAACGTATAACGTATAACGTATAACGTATAACGTATGACGTATAACGTATAACGTATAACGTATAACGTATAACGTATAACGTATAACGTATTACGTATAACGTATAACGAATAACGTATAACGTATAACGTATAACGTATAATGGATAACGTATAACGTATAACGCATAACGCATAACGTATAACGCATAACGTATAACGTATAACGTATAACGCGTAACGAATAACGTATAACGTATAACGTATAACGTATAACGTATAACGTATAACGTATAACGTATAACGTATAACGTATAACGTATAACGTATAACGTATAACGACAAACGTATAACGTATAACGTATAACGTATAACGTATAACGTATAACGTATAACGTATAACGTATAACGTATAACGCATAACGTATAACGTATAACGTATAACGTATAACTTTTAACACCGGTGTAACGTCTCAAGTCTCTAGCGAGACGATACACGTCTCCGTTTAGAACGTGTAACGTATAACGTATAACTTAACGTATAGTTAAATATAACGTATACGTATAACGTATAACGTATAACGTAAAACGTATAACGTATAACGTATAACGTATACGTATAACGTATAACGTATAACGTATAACGTATAACGTATAACGTATAACGTATAACGTATATAACGTATAACGTATAACGTATAACGTATAACGTATAACGTATAACGTACGTATAACGTATAACGTATAACGTATAACGTAAACGTATAACGTACACGTATAACGTACAACGTATAAACGTAACGAAACGTATAACGTATAACGTATAACGTATAACGTATAAACGTAAAACGTATAACGTATAACGTATAACGTATAACGTATAACGTATAACGTATAACGTATAACGTATGACGTATAACGTATAACGTATATCGTATAACGTATAACGTATAACGTATAACGTATAACGTATAACGTATAACGTATAACGTATACGTATAACGTATAACGTATAACGTATAACGTATAACGTATAACGTATAACGTATAACGCATAACGTATAACGAATAACGTATAACGTATAAACGTATAACGTATAACGTATAACGTATAACGTATAACGTATAACGTATAACGTATAACGTATAACGTATAACGTATAACGTATAACGTATAACGTATAACGTAAAACGTATAACGTATAACGTATAACGTAAACGTATAACGTATAACGTATAACGTATAACGTATAACGTATAACGTATAACGTATAACGTATAACGCATAACGTATAACGTATACCGTATAACGTATAACGTCAAACGTATAACGTATAACGTATAACGTATAACGTATAACGTATAACGTTACGTATAACGTATAACGTATAACGTATAACGTATAACGTTACGTATAACGTATAACGTATAACGTATAACGTATAACGTATAACGTATAACGTATAACGTATAACGTATAACGTATAACGTATAACGTATAACGTATAACGTATAACTTATAACGTAAAACGTATTACATATTACGTATAACGAGTAACGTATAACGTATGACGTATCACGTATAAGGTATGACCTATAACGCATTACGTATAGCGTATAACGCATAATGTATACGTATAACGTATAACGTATAACGTATAACTTATAACTTATAACGTATAACGTATAACGTATAACGTATAACGTATAACTTATAACGTGTAACGTATAACGTATAACGTGTAACGTATAACGTATAACGTATAACGTATTACGTATTACGTATAAACTATAACGTCTAACGTATAACGTATAACGTTTAACGTATAACGTACAACGTATAACGTATAACGTATAACGTATAACGTATAACGTATAACGTTTCACGTATAACGTATAACGTATGACGTATCACGTATAAGGTATGACCTATAACGCATTACGTATAGCGTATAACGCATAATGTATAACGTATAACGTATAACGTATAACGTATAACTTATAACGTATAACGTATAACGTATAACGTATAACGTATAACGTATAACGTATAACGTATAACGTATAACGTATAACGTATAACGTATATCGTATAACGTATAACGTATAACGTATAACGTATAACGTATAACGTATAACGTATTACGTATGACCTATAACGCATTACGTATAGCGTATAACGCATAATGTATAACGTATAACGTATAACGTATAACGTATAACTTATAACGTATAACGTATAACGTATAACGTATAACGTATAACGTATAACGTATAACGTATAACGTATAACGTATAACGTATAACGTCTAACGTATAACGTATAACGTTTAACGTATAACGTACAACGTATAACGTACAACGTATAACGTATAACGTATAACGTATAACGTATAACGTATAACGTAAAACGTATAACGTATAACGTATACGTATAACGTATAACGTATAACGTATAACGTATAACGTATAACGTATAACTTATAACGTATAACGTATAACGTATAACGTATAACGTAAAACGTATAACGTATAACGTATAACGTAAAACGTATAACGTATAACGAATAACGTATAACGTATAACGTATAACGTATAACGTATAACGTATAACGCATAACGTTAACGTATACCGTATAACGTATAACGTCAAACGTATAACGTATAACGTATAACGTATAACGTATAACGTATAACGTATAACGTATAACGTATAACGTATAACGTATAACGTATAACGTAAAACGTATAACGTATAACGTATAACGTATAACGTATAACGTATAACGTATGACGTATAACGTTTAACGTATAACGTATAACGTATAACGTATAACGCATAACGTATAACGCATACCGTATAACGTATAACGTCAAACGTATAACGTATAACGTATAACGTATAACGAATAACGTATAACGAATAACGTATAACGTAAAACGTATAACGTATAACGTATAACGTATAACGTATAACGTATAACGTAAAACGTATAACGTATAACGAATAACGTATAACGTATAACGTATAACGTATAACGTATAACGTATAACGTATAACGTATAACGTATTACGTATTACGTATAAACTATAACGTCTAACGTATAACGTATAACGTTTAACGTATAACGTACAACGTATAACGTATAACGTATAACGTATAACGTATAACGTATCACGGATAACGTATAACGTATGACGTATCACGTATAAGGTATGAGCTATAACGCATACGTATAGCGTATAACGCATAATGTATAACGTATAACGTATAACGTATAACGTATAACGTATAACGTATAACGTGTAACGTGTAACGTATAACGTATAACGTATAACGAATAACGTATAACGAATAACGTATAACGTATAACGTATAACGTATAACGTATAACGTATAACGTATAACGTATAACGCATAACGTATAACGCATAACGTATAACGGATAACGTATAACGCATAACGTATAACGCATAACGTATAACGCATAACGTATAACGCATAACGTATAACGCATAACGTATAACGCATAACGTTAACGCATACGTATAACGCATAACGTATAACGCATAACGTATAACGCATAACGTATAACGCATAACGTATAACGCATAACGTATAACGCATAACGTATAACGCATAACGTGTAACGCATATCGTGTAACGCATAACGTGTAACGCATAACGTATAACGTATAACGTATAACGTATAACGTATAACGTATAACGTATAACGTATAACGTATAACGTATAACGTATAACGTATAACGTATAACGTATAACGTATAACGTATAACGTATAACGTATAACGTATACGTATAACGTATAACGTATAACGTATAACGTATAACGTATAACGTATAACGTATAACGTATAACGTATAACGTATAACGTATAACGTATAACGTATAACTTATAACGTAAAACGTATTACATATTACGTATAACGAGTAACGTATAACGTATGACGTATCACGTATAAGGTATGACCTATAACGCATTACGTATAGCGTATAACGCATAATGTATAACGTATAACGTATAACGTATAACGTATAACTTATAACTTATAACGTATAACGTATAACGTATAACGTATAACGTATAACGTATAAACGTATAACGTATAACGTATAACGTATAACGTATAACGTATAACGTATAACGTATAACGTATAACGTATAACGTATAACGTATAACGTATAACGTATAACGTATAACGTATAACGTATAACGTATAACGTATACGTATAACGTATAACGTATAACGTATAACGTATAACGTATAACGTATAACGTATAACGTATAACGTATAACGTATAACGTATAACGTATAACGTATAACGTATAACGTATAACGTATAACGTATAACGTATAACGTATAACGTATAACGTATAACTTATAACGTGTAACGTATAACGTATAACGTGTAACGTATAACGTATAACGTATAACGTATTACGTATTACGTATAAACTATAACGTCTAACGTATAACGTATAACGTTTAACGTATAACGTACAACGTATAACGTATAACGTATAACGTATAACGTATAACGTATAACGTTTCACGTATAACGTATAACGTATGACGTATCACGTATAGGTATGACCTATAACGCATTACGTATAGCGTATAACGCATAATGTATAACGTATAACGTATAACGTATAACGTATAACTTATAACGTATAACGTATAACGTATAACGTATAACGTATAACGTATAACGTATAACGTATAACGTATAACGATAACGTATAACGTATATCGTATAACGTATAACGTATAACGTATAACGTATAACGTATAACGTATAACGTATTACGTATAACGTATAACGAATAACGTATAACGTATAACGTATAACGTATAACGTATAACGTATAACGTATAACGTATAACGTATAACGTATAAGTATAACGTATAACGTATAACGTATAACGTATAACGTATAACGTATAACGTATAACGTATAACGTATAACGTATAACGTATAACGTATAACGTAAAACGTATAACGTATAACGTATAACGTATAACGTATAACGTATAACGTATAACGTATAACGTATAACGTATAACGTATAACGTATAACGTATAACGTATAACGTATACCGTATAACGTATAACGTCAAACGTATGACGTATACCGTATAACGTATAAGGTATAACGTATAACGTATAACGTATAACGTATAACGTATAACGTATAACGTATAACGTATAACGTATAACGTATAACGATAACGTATAACGTATAACGTATAACGTATAACGTATAACGTATAACGTATAACGTATAACGTATAAAATATAACGTATAACGTATAACGTACAACGTATAACGTATAAGGTATAACGTATAACGTATAACGTATAACGTATAACGTATAACGTATAACGTATAACGTATAACGTATAACGAATAATGTATAACGTATAACGTATAACGTATAACATATGGCGTATCACGTATAAGGTATGACCTATAACGCATAACGTATAGCGTATAACGCATAACGTATAACGTATAACGTATAACGTATAACGTATAACGTATAACGTATAACGTATAACGTATAACGTATAACGTATAACGTATAACGTATAACGTATAACGTATAACGTATAACGTATAACGTATAACGTATAACGTATAACGTATAACGTATAACGTATAACGTATAACGTATAACGTATACGTATAACGTATAACGTATAACGTATAACGTATAACGTATAACGTATAACCTATAACGTATAACGTATAACGTACAACGTATAACGTATAAGGTATAACGTATAACGTATAACGTATAACGTATAACGTATAACGTATAACGTCTAACGTTTAACGTATAACGTACAACGTATAACGTATAACGTTTAACGTATAACATATAACGTATAACGTATAACGTATAACGTATAACGTATAACGTATAAAGTATATCGTATAACGTATACGTATAACGTATAACGTATAACGTATATCCTATAACACATAACGTATTGCGTATAACGCATAACGTATAACGTATAACGTATAACGTATAACGTATAACGTATAACGTATAACGTATAACGTATAACGTATAACGTATAACGTATAACGTATATCCTATAACGCATAACGTATAGCGTATAACGCATATCGTATAACGTATAACGTATAACGTATAACGTATAACGTATAACGTATAACGTATAACGTATAACGTATAACGTATAACGTATAACGTAGAACGTAGAACGTATAACGTACAACGTATAACGTACAACGTATAACGTACAACGTATAACGTACAACGTATAACGTACAACGTATAACGTAGAACGTATAACGTATAACGTATAACGTATAACGTATAACGTATAACGTATAACGTATAACGTATAACGTATAACGTATAACGTATAACGTATAACGTATAACGTATAACGTATGACGTATAACGTATAACGTATAAGGTATAACGTAACGTATAACGTATAACGTATAACGTATAACGTATAACGTATAACGTATAACGTATAACGTATAACGTATAACGTATAACGTATAACGTATAACGTATAACGTATAACGTATAACGTATAACGTATAACGTATAACGTATAACGTATAACGTATAACGTATAACGTACAACGTATAACGTATAAGGTATAACGTATAACGTATAACGTATAACTTATAACGTATAACGTATAACGTATAACTTATAACGTATAACGTATAACGTATAACGTATAACGTATAACGTATAACGTATAACGTATAACGAATAACGTATAACGTATAACGTATAACGTATAACGTATAACGTATAACGTATAACGTATAACGTATAACGTAAAACGTATAACGTATAACGTATAACGTATAACGTATAACGTATAACGTATAACGTATAACGTATAACGTATAACGTATAACGTATAACGTATAACGTATAACGTATAACGTATAACGTATAACGTATAACGTATAACGTATAACGTATAACGTATAACGTATAACGTGTAACGTATACGTATAACGTATAACGTATAACATATAACGTATAACGTATAACGTATAACGTATAACGTATAACGTATATCCTATAACGCATAACGTATAGCGTATAACGCATAACGTATAACGTATAACGTATAACGTATAACGTATAACGTATAACGTATAACGTATAACGTATAACGTATAACGTATAACGTATAACGTAGAACGTAGAACGTATAACGTACAACGTATAACGTACAACGTATAACGTACAACGTATAACGTACAACGTATAACGTACAACGTATAACGTAGAACGTATAACGTATAACGTATAACGTATAACGTATAACGTATAACGTATAACGTATAACGTATAACGTATAACGTATAACGTATAACGTATAACGTATAACGTATAACGTATAACGTATAACGTATAACGTATAACGTATACGTATAACGAATAATGTATAACGTATAACGTATAACGTATAACATATGGCGTATCACGTATAAGGTATGACCTATAACGCATAACGTATAGCGTATAACGCATAACGTATAACGTATAACGTATAACGTATAACGTATAACGTATAACGTATAACGTATAACGTATAACGTATAACGTATAACGTATAACGTATAACGTATAACGTATAACGTATAACGTATAACGTATAACGTATAACGTATAACGTATAACGTATAACGTATAACGTATAACGTATAACGTATAACGTATAACGTATAACGTATAACGTATAACGTATAACGTATAACGAATAATGTATAACGTATAACGTATAACGTATAACATATGGCGTATCACGTATAAGGTATGACCTATAACGCATAACGTATAGCGTATAACGCATAACGTATAACGTATAACGTATAACGTATAACGTATAACGTATAACGTATAACGTATAACGTATAACGTATAACGTATAACGTATAACTTATAACGTGTAACGTATAACGTATATCGTGTAACGTATAACGTATAACGTATAACGTATTACGTATTACGTATAAACTATAACGTCTAACGTATAACGTATAACGTTTAACGTATAACGTACAACGTATAACGTATAACGTATAACGTATAACGTATAACGTTTCACGTATAACGTATAACGTATGACGTATCACGTATAAGGTATGACCTATAACGCATTACGTATAGCGTATAACGCATAATGTATACGTATAACGTATAACGTATTACGTATAACGTATAACGTATAACGAATAACGTATAACGTATAACGTATAACGTATAATGGATAACGTATAACGTATAACGCATAACGCATAACGTATAACGCATAACGTATAACGTATAACGTATAACGCGTAACGAATAACGTATAACGTATAACGTATAACGTATAACGTATAACGTATAACGTATAACGTATAACGTATAACGTATAACGTATAACGTATAACGTATAACGTATAACGACAAACGTATAACGTATAACGTATAACGTATAACGTATAACGTATAACGTATAACGTATAACGTATAACGTATAACGCATAACGTATAACGTATAACGTATAACGTATAACTTATAACGTGTAACGTATAACGTATAACGTGTAACGTATAACGTATAACGTATAACGTATTACGTATTACGTATAAACTATAACGTCTAACGTATAACGTATAACGTATAACGTATAACGTATAACGTATAACGTATAACGTATAACGTATAACGTATACCGTATAACGTATAACGTATAACGTATAACGTATAACGTATAACGTATATCGTATAACGTATAACGTATAACGTATAACGTATAACGTATAACGTATAACGTATAACGTATATCGTATAACGTATAAACGTATAACGTATAACGTATAACGCATAACGTATAACGTATACCGTATAACGTATAACGTCAAACGTATAACGTATAACGTATAACGTATAACGTATAACGTATAACGTATAACGTATAACGTATAACGTATAACGTATAACGTATAACGTATAACGTATAACGTATAACGTATAACGTATAACGTATAACGTATAACGTATAACGTATAACGTATAACGTATAACGTATAACGTATAACGTATAACGTATAACGTATAACGTATAACGTATAACTTATAACGTAAAACGTATTACATATTACGTATAACGAGTAACGTATGACGTATCACGTATAAGGTATGACCTAAACGCATTACGTATAGCGTATAACGCATAATGTATAACGTATAACGTATAACGTATAACGTATAACGTATAACTTATAACTTATAACGTATAACGTATAACGTATAACGTATAACGTATAACGTATAACGTATAACGTATAACGTATAACGTATAACGTATAACGTATAACGTATAACGTATAACGTATAACGTATAACGTATAACGTATAACGTATAACGTATAACGTATAACGTATAACGTATAACGTATAACGTATAACGTATAACGTATAACGTATAACGTATAACGTATAACGTATAACGTATAACGTATAACGTATAACGTATAACGTATAACGTATAACGTATAACGTATAACGTATAACGTATAACGTATAACGTATAACGTATAACGTATAACGCATTACGTATAGCGTATAACGCATAATGTATAACGTATAACGTATAACGTATAACGTATAACTTATAACTTATAACTTATAACGTATAACGTATAACGTATAACGTATAACGTATAACGTATAACGTATAACGTATAACGTATAACGTATAACGTATAACGTATAACGTATAACGTATAACGTATAACGTATAACGTATAACGTATAACGTATAACGTATAACGTATAACGTATAACGTATAACGTATAACGTATAACGTATAACGTATAACGTATAACGTATAACGTATAACGTATAACGTATAACGTATAACTTATAACGTATAACGTATAACGTATAACGTATAACGTATAACGTATAACGTATAACGTATAACGTATAACGTATATCGTATAACGTATAACGTATAACGTATAACGTATAACGTACAACGTATAACGTATTACGTATAACGTATAACGAATAACGTATAACGTATAACGTATAACGTATAACGTATAACGTATAACGTATAACGCATTACGTATAGCGTATAACGCATAACGTATACCGTATAACGTATAACGTCAAACGTATAACGTATAACGTATAACGTATAACGTATAACGCATAACGTATAACGTATAACGTATAACGTATAACGTATAACGTATAACGTATAACGTAAAACGCATTACATATTACGTATAACGAGTAACGTATAACGTATAACGTATAACGTATAACGTATAACGTATAACGTATAACGTATAACGTATAACGTATAACGTATAACGTATAACGTATAACGTATAACGTATAACGTATAACGTATAACGTATAACGTATAACGTATAACGTATAACGTATAACGTATAACGTATAACGTATAACGTATAACGTATAACGTATAACGTATAACGTATAACGTATAACGTATAACGTATAACGTATAACGTATAACGTATAACGTATAACGCATAACGTATAACGTATAACGTATAACGTATAACGTATAAAGTATATCGTATAACGTATAACGTATAACGTATAACGTATATCCTATAACACATAACGTATAGCGTATAACGCATAACGTATAACGTATAACGTATAACGTATAACGTATAACGTATAACGTATAACGTATAACGTATAACGTATAACGTATAACGTATAACGAATAACGTAAAACGTAAAACGTATTACATATTACGTGTAACGAGTAACGTATAACGTATAACGTATAACGTATAACGTATAACGAATAACGTATAACGTATAACGTACAACGTATAACGTATAACGTATAGCGTATAACGTATAACGTATTACATATTACATATAACGTATAACGTACAACGTATAACGTATAACATATAACGTCTAACGTTTAACGTATAACGTACAACGTATAACGTATAACGTATAACGTATAACGTATCACGTATAACGTATAACGTATAACGTATAACGTATAACGAATAACGAATAGCGTATAACGTATAACGTATAACGTATAACGTATAACGTATAACGTATAACGTATAACGTACAACGTATAACGTATGACGTATAACGTATAACGTATAACGTATAACGTATAACGTATAACGTATAATGTATTACGTATAACGTATAATGAATAACGTATAACGTATAACGTATAACGTATAATGGATAACGTATAACGTATAACGCATAACGCATAACGTATAACGCATAACGTATAACGTATAACGTATAACGCGTAACGAATAACGTATAACGTATAACGTATAACGTATAACGTATAACGTATAACGTATAACGTATAACGTATAACGTATAACGTATAACGTATAACGTATAACGTATAACGACAAACGTATAACGTATAACGTATAACGTATAACGTATAACGTATAACGTATAACGTATAACGTATAACGTATAACGCATAACGTATAACGTATAACGTATAACGTATAACTTATAACGTGTAACGTATAACGTATAACGTGTAACGTATAACGTATAACGTATAACGTATTACGTATTACGTATAAACTATAACGTCTAACGTATAACGTATAACGTATAACGTATAACGTATAACGTATAACGTATAACGTATACCGTATAACGTATAACGTATAACGTATAACGTATAACGTATAACGTATAACGTATAACGTATCACGTATAACGTATAACGTATGACGTATCACGTATAAGGTATGACCTATAACGCATTACGTATAACGTATAACGCATAACGTATACCGTATAACGTATAACGTCAAACGTATAACGTATAACGTATAACGTATAACGTATAACGCATAACGTATAACGTATACCGTATAACGTATAACGTATAACGTATAACGTATAACGTATAACGTATATCGTATAACGTATAACGTATAACGTATAACGTATAACGTATAACGTATAACGTATAACGTATATCGTATAACGTATAACGTATAACGTATAACGTATAACGTACAACGTATAACGTACAACGTATAACGAACAACGTATAACGTAGAACGTATAACGTATAACGTATAACGTATAACGTATAACGTATAACGTATAACGTATAACGTATAACGTAAAACGTATAACGTAAAACGTATAACGTATAACGTATAACGTATAACGTATAACGTATAACGTATAACGTATAACGTATAACGTATAACGTATAACGTATAACGTATAACGTATAACGTATAACGCATAACGTATAACGAATAACGTATAACGTATAACGTATAACGTATAACGTATAACGTATAACGTATAACGTATAACGTATAACGTATAACGTATAACGTATAACGTATGACGTATCACGTATAAGGTATGACCTATAACGCATTACGTATAGCGTATAACGCATAACATATAACGTATAACGTATAACGTATAACGTATAACGTATAACGTATAACGTATAAAGTATAACGTATAACGTATAACGTGTAACGTATAACGTATATCCTATAACGCATAACGTATAGCGTATAACGCATAACGTATAACGTATAACGTATAACGTATAACGTATAACGTCTAACGTTTAACGTATAACGTACAACGTATTACATATTACATATAACGTATAACGTACAACGTATAACGTATAACATATAACGTCTAACGTTTGACGTATAACGTACAACGTATAACGTATAACGTATAACGTATAACGTATAACGTATAACGCCTAACGTATAACGTATAACGTATAACGTATAACGTATAAAGTATATCGTATAACGTATAACGTATAACGTATAACGTATAACCTATAACGTATAACGTATAACGTATAACGTATAACGTATAACGTATAACGTATAACGTACAACGTATAACGTATAACATATAACGTCTAACGTTTGACGTATAACGTACAACGTATAACGTATAACGTATAACGTATAACGTATAACGCATAACGTATAACGTATACCGTATAACGTATAACGTATAACGTATAACGTATAACGTATAACGTATATCGTATAACGTATAACGTATAACGTATAACGTATAACGTATAACGTATAACGTATAACGTATATCGTATAACGTATAACGTATAACGTATAACGTATAACGTACAACGTATAACGTACAACGTATAACGAACAACGTATAACGTAGAACGTATAACGTATAACGTATAACGTATAACGTATAACGTATAACGTATAACGTATAACGTATAACGTAAAACGTATAACGTAAAACGTATAACGTATAACGTATAACGTATAACGTATAACGTATAACGTATAACGTATAACGTATAACGTATAACGTATAACGTATAACGTATAACGTATAACGTATAACGCATAACGTATAACGAATAACGTATAACGTATAACGTATAACGTATAACGTATAACGTATAACGTATAACGTATAACGTATAACGTATAACGTATAACGTATAACGTATGACGTATCACGTATAAGGTATGACCTATAACGCATTACGTATAGCGTATAACGCATAACATATAACGTATAACGTATAACGTATAACGTATAACGTATAACGTATAACGTATAAAGTATAACGTATAACGTATAACGTGTAACGTATAACGTATATCCTATAACGCATAACGTATAGCGTATAACGCATAACGTATAACGTATAACGTATAACGTATAACGTATAACGTCTAACGTTTAACGTATAACGTACAACGTATTAAATATTACATATAACGTATAACGTACAACGTATAACGTATAACATATAACGTCTAACGTTTGACGTATAACGTACAACGTATAACGTATAACGTATAACGTATAACGTATAACGTATAACGCCTAACGTATAACGTATAACGTATAACGTATAACGTATAAAGTATATCGTATAACGTATAACGTATAACGTATAACGTATAACCTATAACGTATAACGTATAACGTATAACGTATAACGTATAACGTATAACGTATAACGTACAACGTATAACGTATAACATATAACGTCTAACGTTTGACGTATAACGTACAACGTATAACGTATAACGTATAACGTATAACGTATCACGTATAACGTATAACGTATAACGTATGACGTATCACGTATAAGGTATGACCTATAACGCATTACGTATAGCGTATAACGCATAACATATAACGTATAACGTATAACGTATAACGTATAACGTATAAAGTATAACGTATAACGTATAACGTGTAACGTATAACGTATATCCTATAACGCATAACGTATAGCGTATAACGCATAACGTATAACGTATAACGTATAACGTATAACGTCTAACGTTTAAAGTATAACGTACAACGTATAACGTATAACGTATAACGTATAACATATAACGTATAACGTTTAACGTATAACGTATAACGTATAAAGTATATCGTATATTGTATAACGTATAACGTATAACGTATAACGTATATCCTATAACACATAACGTATAGCGTATAACGCATAACGTATAACGTATAACGTATAACGTATAACGTATAACGTATAACGTATAACGTATAACGAATAACGTAAAACGTAAAACGTATTACATATTACGTGTAACGAGTAACGTATAACGTATAACGTATAACGTATAACGTATAACTTATAACGTAAAACGCATTACATATTACGTATAACGAGTAACGTATAACGTATAACGTATAACGTATAACGTATAACGTATAACGTATAACGTATAACGTATAACGTATAACGTATAACGTATAACGTATAACGTATAACGTATAACGTATAACGTATAACGTATAACGTATAACGTATAACGTATAACGTATAACGTATAACGTATAACGTATAACGTATAACGTATAACGTATAACGTATAACGTATAACGTATAACGTATAACGTATAACGTATAACGTATAACGTATAACGTATAACGTATAACGTATAACGCATAACGTATAACGTATAACGTATAACGTATAACGTATAAAGTATATCGTATAACGTATAACGTATAACGTATAACGTATATCCTATAACACATAACGTATAGCGTATAACGCATAACGTATAACGTATAACGTATAACGTATAACGTATAACGTATAACGTATAACGTATAACGTATAACGTATAACGTATAACGTATAACGAATAACGTAAAACGTAAAACGTATTACATATTACGTGTAACGAGTAACGTATAACGTATAACGTATAACGTATAACGTATAACGAATAACGTATAACGTATAACGTACAACGTATAACGTATAACGTATAGCGTATAACGTATAACGTATTACATATTACATATAACGTATAACGTACAACGTATAACGTATAACATATAACGTCTAACGTTTAACGTATAACGTACAACGTATAACGTATAACGTATAACGTATAACGTATCACGTATAACGTATAACGTATAACGTATAACGTATAACGAATAACGTATAGCGTATAACGTATAACGTATAACGTATAACGTATAACGTATAACGTATAACGTATAACGTACAACGTATAACGTATGACGTATAACGTATAACGTATAACGTATAACGTATAACGTATAACGTATAATGTATTACGTATAACGTATAATGAATAACGTATAACGTATAACGTATAACGTATAATGGATAACGTATAACGTATAACGCATAACGCATAACGTATAACGCATAACGTATAACGTATAACGTATAACGCGTAACGAATAACGTATAACGTATAACGTATAACGTATAACGTATAACGTATAACGTATAACGTATAACGTATAACGTATAACGTATAACGTATAACGTATAACGTATAACGACAAACGTATAACGTATAACGTATAACGTATAACGTATAACGTATAACGTATAACGTATAACGTATAACGTATAACGCATAACGTATAACGTATAACGTATAACGTATAACTTATAACGTGTAACGTATAACGTATAACGTGTAACGTATAACGTATAACGTATAACGTATTACGTATTACGTATAAACTATAACGTCTAACGTATAACGTATAACGTATAACGTATAACGTATAACGTATAACGTATAACGTATACCGTATAACGTATAACGTATAACGTATAACGTATAACGTATAACGTATAACGTATAACGTATCACGTATAACGTATAACGTATGACGTATCACGTATAAGGTATGACCTATAACGCATTACGTATAACGTATAACGCATAACGTATACCGTATAACGTATAACGTCAAACGTATAACGTATAACGTATAACGTATAACGTATAACGCATAACGTATAACGTATACCGTATAACGTATAACGTCAAACGTATAACGTATAACGTATAACGTATAACGTATAACGTATAACGTATAACGTATAACGTATAACGTATAACGTATAACGTATAACGTATAACGTATAACGTATGACGTATAACGTATAACGTATAACGTATAACCTATAACGTATAACGTATAACGTATAACGTATAACGTATAACGTATAACGTATAACGTATAACGTATAACGTATAACGTATAACGTATAACGTATAACGTATAACGTATAACGTATAACGTATAACGTATAACGTATAACGTATAACGTATAACGTATAACGTATAACGTATAACGTATAACGTATAACCTATAACGTATAACGTATAACGTATAACGTATAACGTATAACGTATAACGTATAACGTATAACGTATAACGTATAACGTATAACGTACAACGTATCACGTATAACGTATATCCTATAACGCATAACGTATATCCTATAACGCATAATGTATAGCGTATAACGCATAACGTATACCGTATAACGTATAACGTCAAACGTATAACGTATAACGTATAACGTATAACGTATAACGTACAACGCATAACGTATAACGTATACCGTATAACGTATAACGTATAACGTATAACGTATAACGTATAACGTATAACGTATAACGTATAACGTATAACGCATAACGTATAACGTATAACGTATAACGTATAACGTATAAAGTATATCGTATAACGTATAACGTATAACGTATAACGTATAACGTATATCCTATAACACATAACGTATAGCGTATAACGCATAACGTATAACGTATAACGTATAACGTATAACGTATAACGTATAACGTATAACGTATAACGTATAACGTATAACGTATAACGTATAACGAATAACGTAAAACGTAAAACGTATTACATATTACGTGTAACGAGTAACGTATAACGTATAACGTATAACGTATAACGTATAACGAATAACGTATAACGTATAACGTACAACGTATAACGTATAACGTATAGCGTATAACGTATAACGTATTACACATTACATATAACGTATAGCGTATAACGCATAACGTATACCGTATAACGTATAACGTCAAACGTATAACGTATAACGTATAACGTATAACGTATAACGCATAACGTATAACGTATACCGTATAACGTATAACGTATAACGTATAACGTACAACGTATAACGTATAACGTATAACGTATAACGTATAACGCCTAACGTATAACGTATAACGTATAACGTATAACGTATAAAGTATATCGGATAACGTATAACGTATAACGTATAACGTATAAAGTATATCGTATATCGTATAACGTATAACGTATAACGTATAACGTATATCCTATAACACATAACGTATAGCGTATAACGCATAACGTATAACGTATAACGTATAACGTATAACGTATAACCTATAACGTATAACGTATAACGTATAACGTATAACGTATAACGTATAACGTATAACGTATAACGTATAACGTATAACGTATAACGTACAACGTATCACGTATAACGTATATCCTATAACGCATAACGTATATCCAATAACGCATAATGTATAGCGTATAACGCATAACGTATACCGTATAACGTATAACGTCAAACGTATAACGTATAACGTATAACGTATAACGTATCACGTATAACGTATAACGTATAACGTATGACGTATCACGTATAAGGTATGACCTATAACGCATTACGTATAGCGTATAACGCATAACATATAACGTATAACGTATAACGTATAACGTATAACGTATAACGTATAACGTATAAAGTATAACGTATAACGTATAACGTGTAACGTATAACGTATATCCTATAACGCATAACGTATAGCGTATAACGCATAACGTATAACGTATAACGTATAACGTATAACGTATAACGTCTAACGTTTAACGTATAACGTACAACGTATTACATATTACATATAACGTATAACGTACAACGTATAACGTATAACATATAACGTCTAACGTTTGACGTATAACGTACAACGTATAACGTATAACGTATAACGTATAACGTATAACGTATAACGCCTAACGTATAACGTATAACGTATAACGTATAACGTATAAAGTATATCGTATAACGTATAACGTATAACGTATAACGTATAACCTATAACGTATAACGTATAACGTATAACGTATAACGTACAACGTATCACGTATAACGTATATCCTATAACGCATAACGTATATCCTATAACGCATAATGTATAGCGTATAACGCATAACGTATACCGTATAACGTATAACGTCAAACGTATAACGTATAACGTATAACGTATAACGTATCACGTATAACGTATAACGTATAACGTATGACGTATCACGTATAAGGTATGACCTATAACGCATTACGTATAGCGTATAACGCATAACATATAACGTATAACGTATAACGTATAACGTATAACGTATAACGTATAAAGTATAACGTATAACGTATAACGTGTAACGTATAACGTATATCCTATAACGCATAACGTATAGCGTATAACGCATAACGTATAACGTATAACGTATAACGTATAACGTATAACGTCTAACGTTTAACGTATAACGTACAACGTATTACATATTACATATAATGTATAACGTACAACGTATAACGTATAACATATAACGTCTAACGTTTGACGTATAACGTACAACGTATAACGTATAACGTATAACGTATAACGTATCACGTATAACGTATAACGTATAACGTATGACGTATCACGTATAAGGTATGACCTATAACGCATTACGTATAGCGTATAACGCATAACATATAACGTATAACGTATAACGTATAACGTATAACGTATAAAGTATAACGTATAACGTATAACGTGTAACGTATAACGTATATCCTATAACGCATAACGTATAGCGTATAACGCATAACGTATAACGTATAACGTATAACGTATAACGTCTAACGTTTAAAGTATAACGTACAACGTATAACGTATAACGTATAACGTATAACATATAACGTATAACGTGTAACGTATAACGTATAACGTATAAAGTATATCGTATATTGTATAACGTATAACGTATAACGTATAACGTATATCCTATAACACATAACGTATAGCGTATAACGCATAACGTATAACGTATAACGTATAACGTATAACGTATAACGTATAACGTATAACGTATAACGAATAACGTAAAACGTAAAACGTATTACATATTACGTGTAACGAGTAACGTATAACGTATAACGTATAACGTATAACGTATAACTTATAACGTAAAACGCATTACATATTACGTATAACGAGTAACGTATAACGTATAACGTATAACGTATAACGTATAACGTATAACGTATAACGTATAACGTATAACGTATAACGTATAACGTATAACGTATAACGTATAACGTATAACGTATAACGTATAACGTATAACGTATAACGTATAACGTATAACGTATAACGTATAACGTATAACGTATAACGTATAACGTATAACGTATAACGTATAACGTATAACGTATAACGTATAACGTATAACGTATAACGTATAACGTATAACGTATAACGTATAACGTATGACGTATAACGTATAACGTATAACGTATAACCTATAACGTATAACGTATAACGTATAACGTATAACGTATAACGTATAACGTATAACGTATAACGTATAACGTGTAACGTATAACGTATAACGTATAACGTATAACGTATAACGTATAACGTATAACGTATAACGTATAACGTATAACGTATAACGTATAACGTATAACGTATAACCTATAACGTATAACGTATAACGTATAACGTATAACGTATAACGTATAACGTATAACGTATAACGTATAACGTATAACGTATAACGTATGACGTATAACGTATAACGTATAACGTATAACCTATAACGTATAACGTATAACGTATAACGTATAACGTATAACGTATAACGTATAACGTATAACGTATAACGTATAACGTATAACGTATAACGTATAACGTATAACGTATAACGTATAACGTATAACGTATAACGTATAACGTATAACGTATAACCTATAACGTATAACGTATAACGTATAACGTATAACGTATAACGTATAACGTACAACGTATAACGTATAACGTATAACGTATAACGTATAACGTACAACGTATCACGTATAACGTATATCCTATAACGCATAACGTATATCCTATAACGCATAATGTATAGCGTATAACGCATAACGTATACCGTATAACGTATAACGTCAAACGTATAACGTATAACGTATAACGTATACCGTATAACGCATAACGTATAACGTATACCGTATAACGTATAACGTATAACGTATAACGTATAACGTATAACGTATAACGTATAACGTATAACGTATAACGCATAACGTATAACGTATAACGTATAACGTATAACGTATAAAGTATATCGTATAACGTATAACGTATAACGTATAACGTATAACGTATAACGTATATCCTATAACACATAACGTATAGCGTATAACGCATAACGTATAACGTATAACGTATAACGTATAACGTATAACGTATAACGTATAACGAATAACGTAAAACGTAAAACGTATTACATATTACGTGTAACGAGTAACGTATAACGTATAACGTATAACGTATAACGTATAACGAATAACGTATAACGTATAACGTACAACGTATAACGTATAACGTATAGCGTATAACGTATAACGTATTACATATTACATATAACGTATAACGTACAACGTATAACGTATAACATATAACGTCTAACGTTTAACGTATAACGTACAACGTATAACGTATAACGTATAACGTATAACGTATCACGTATAACGTATAACGTATGACGTATCACGTATAAGGTATGACCTATAACGCATTACGTATAGCGTATAACGCATAACATATAACGTGTAACGTATAACGTATAACGTATAACGTATAAAGTATAACGTATAACGTATAACGTGTAACGTATAACGTATATCCTATAACGCATAACGTATAGCGTATAACGCATAACGTATAACGTATAACGTATAACGTATAACGTCTAACGTTTAACGTATAACGTACAACGTATAACGTATAACGTATAACGTATAACGTATCACGTATAACGTATAACGTATAACGTATGACGTATCACGTATAACGTATGACCTATAACGCATTACGTATAGCGAATAACGCATAACATATAACGTATAACGTATAACGTATAACGTATAACGTATAACGTATAAAGTATAACGTATAACGTATAACGTGTAACGTATAACGTATATCCTATAACGCATAACGTATAGCGTATAACGCATAACGTATAACGTATAACGTATAACGTATAACGTCTAACGTTTAACGTATAACGTACAACGTATTACATATTACATATAACGTATAACGTACAACGTATAACGTATAACATATAACGTCTAACGTTTAACGTATAACGTACAACGTATAACGTATAACGTATAACGTATAACGTATAACGTATAACGTATAACGTATAACGTATAACGTATAACTTATAACGTGTAACGTATAACCTATAACGTGTAACGTATAACGCATAACATATAACGTGTAACGTATAACGTATAACGTATAACGTATCAAGTATAACGTATAACGTATAACGTGTAACGTATAACGTATATCCTATAACGCATAACGTATAGCGTATAACGCATAACGTATAACGTATAACGTATAACGTATAACGTCTAACGTTTAACGTATAACGTACAACGTATAACGTATAACGTATAACGTATAACGTATCACGTATAACGTATAACGTATAACGTATGACGTATCACGTATAACGTATGACCTATAACGCATTACGTATAGCGAATAACGCATAACATATAACGTATAACGTATAACGTATAACGTATAACGTATAACGTATAAAGTATAACGTATAACGTATAACGTGTAACGTATAACGTATATCCTATAACGCATAACGTATAGCGTATAACGCATAACGTATAACGTATAACGTATAACGTATAACGTCTAACGTTTAACGTATAACGTACAACGTATTACATATTACATATAACGTATAACGTACAACGTATAACGTATAACATATAACGTCTAACGTTTAACGTATAACGTACAACGTATAACGTATAACGTATAACGTATAACGTATAACGTATAACGTATAACGTATAACGTATAACGTATAACTTATAACGTGTAACGTATAACCTATAACGTGTAACGTATAACGTATAACGTATAACGTATTACGTATTACGTATAAACTATAACGTCTAACTTATAACGTATAACGTATAACGTATCACGTATAACGTATAACGTATGACGTATCACGTATAAGGTATGACCTATAACGCATTACGTATAGCGTATAACGCATAATGTATAACGTATAACGTATAACGTATAACGTATAACTTATAACGTATAACGTATAACGTATAACGTATAACGTATAACGTATAACGTATAACGTATAACCTATAACGTATAACGTATAACGTATAACGTATAACGTATAACGTATAACGTATAACGTATAACGTATAACGTATAACGTATAACGTATAACGTATAACGTATAACGTATAACGTATAACGTATAACGTATAACGTATAACGTATAACGTATAACGTATAACGTATAACTTATAACGTGTAACGTATAACCTATAACGTGTAACGTATAACGTATAACGTATAACGTATTACGTATTACGTATAAACTATAACGTCTAACGTATAACGTATAACGTATAACGTATAACGTATAACGAATAACGTATAACGTATAACGTATAACGTATGACGTATCACGTATAAGGTATGACCTATAACGTATAACGTATAACGTATAACTTATAACGTATAACGTATAACGTATAACGTATAACGTATAACGTATAACGTATAACGTATAACGTATAACGTATAACGTATAACGTATAACGTATAACGAATAACGTATAACGTATAACGTATAACGTATAACGTATAACGTATAACGTATAACGTATAACGTATAACGAATAACGTAAAACGTATAACGTATAACGTATAACGTATAACGTATAACGTATAACGTATAACGTATAACGTATAACGTATAACGTATAACGTATAACGTATAACGTATAACGTATAACGTACAACGTATAACGTATAACGTATAACGTATAACGTATAACGTATAACGTATAACGTATAACGTATAACGTATAACGTATAACGTATAACGTATATCCTATAACGCATAACGTATAGCGTATAACGCATAACGTATAACGTATAACGTATAACGTATAACGTATAACGTATAACGTATAACGTACAACGTATAACGTACAACGTATAACGTACAACGTATAACGTACAACGTATAACGTACAACGTATAACGTACAACGTATAACGTACAACGTATAACGTACAACGTATAACGTACAACGTATAACGTATAACGTATAACGTATAACGTATAACGTATAACGTATAACGTATAACGTATAACGTATAACGTATAACGTATAACGTATAACGTATAACGTATAACGTATAACGTATAACGTATAACGTATAACGTATAACGTATAACGTATAACGTATAACGTATAACGTATAACGTATAGCGTATAACGTATAACGTATAACGTATAACGTATAACGTATAACGTATAACGTATAACGTATAACGTATAACGTATAACGTATAACGTATAACGTATAACGTACAACGTATAACGTATAAGGTATAACGTATAACGTATAACGTATAACGTATAACGTATAACGTATAACGTCTAACGTTTAACGTATAACGTACAACGTATAACGTATAACGTATAACGTATAACATATAACGTATAACGTATAACGTATAACATATAACGTATAACGTATAACGTATAACGTATAACGTATAAAGTATATCGTATAACGTATAACGTATAACGTATAACGTATAACGTATAACGTATATCCTATAACACATAACGTATAGCGTATAACGCATAACGTATAACGTATAACGTATAACGTATAACGTATAACGTATAACGTATAACGTATAACGTATAACGTATAACGAATAACGTAAAACGTAAAACGTATTACATATTACGTGTAACGAGTAACGTATAACGTATAACGTATAACGTATAACGTATAACGAATAACGTATAACGTATAACGTACAACGTATAACGTATAACGTATAGCGTATAACGTATAACGTATTACATATTACATATAACGTATAACGTACAACGTATAACGTATAACATATAACGTCTAACGTTTAACGTATAACGTACAACGTATAACGTATAACGTATAACGTATAACGTATCACGTATAACGTATAACGTATGACGTATCACCTATAAGGTATGACCTATAACGCATTACGTATAGCGTATAACGCATAACATATAACGTATAACGTATAACGTATAACGTATAACGTATAAAGTATAACGTATAACGTATAACGTGTAACGTATAACGTATATCCTATAACGCATAACGTATAGCGTATAACGCATAACGTATAACGTATAACGTATAACGTATAACGTATAACGTATAACGTATAACGTCTAACGTTTAACGTATAACGTACAACGTATAACGTATAACGTATAACGTATAACGTATAACGTATCACGTATAACGTATAACGTATAACGTATGACGTATCACGTATAAGGTATGACCTATAACGCATTACGTATAGCGTATAACGCATAACATATAACGTATAACGTATAACGTATAACGTATAACGTATAACGTATAAAGTATAACGTATAAAGTATAACGTGTAACGTATAACGTATATCCTATAACGCATAACGTATAGCGTATAACGCATAACGTATAACGTATAACGTATAACGTATAACGTCTAACGTTTAACGTATAACGTACAACGTATTACATATTACATATAACGTATAACGTACAACGTATAACGTATAACATATAACGTCTAACGTTTAACGTATAACGTACAACGTATAACGTATAACGTATAACGTATAACGTATCACGTATAACGTATAACGTATAACGTATGACGTATCACGTATAAGGTATGACCTATAACGCATTACGTATAGCGTATAACGCATAACATATAAAATATAACATATAACGTATAACGTATAACGTATAACGTATAAAGTATAACGTAGAACGTATAACGTGTAACGTATAACGTATATCCTATAACGCATAACGTATAGCGTATAACGCATAACGTATAACGTATAACGTATAACGTATAAGGTCTAACGTTTAACGTATAACGTATAACGTACAACGTATAACGTATAACGTATAACGTATAACGTATAACATATAACGTATAACGTATAACGTATAACGTATAACGTATAACGTATAAAGTATATCGTATAACGTATAACGTATAACGTATAACGTATAACGTATATCCTATAACACATAACGTATAGCGTATAACGCATAACGTATAACGTATAACGTATAACGTATAACGTATAACGTATAACGTATAACGTATAACGTATAACGTATAACGTATAACGTATAACGAATAACGTAAAACGTAAAACGTATTACATATTACGTGTAACGAGTAACGTATAACGTATAACGTATAACGTATAACGTATAACGAATAACGTATAACGTATAACGTGTAACGTATAACGTATATCCTATAACGCATAACGTATAGCGTATAACGCATAACGTATAACGTATAACGTATAACGTATAACGTCTAACGTTTAACGTATAACGTACAACGTATAACGTATAACGTATAACGTATAACGTATAACGTATCACGTATAACGTATAACGTATAACGTATGACGTATCACGTATAAGGTATGACCTATAACGCATTACGTATAGCGTATAAAGCATAACATATAACGTATAACGTATAACGTATAACGTATAACGTATAACGTATAACGTATAACGTATAACGTATAACGTATATAGTATAACGTATAACGTATAACGTGTAACGTATAACGTATATCCTATAACGCATAACGTATAGCGTATAAAGCATAACATATAACGTATAACGTATAACGTATAACGTATAACGTATAACGTATAACGTATCACGTATAACGTATAACGTATAACGTATGACGTATCACGTATAAGGTATGACCTATAACGCATTACGTATAGCGTATAACGCATAACATATAACGTATAACGTATAACGTATAACGTATAACGTATAAAGTATAACGTATAACGTTTAACGTGTAACGTATAACGCATATCCTATAACGCATAACGTATAGCGTATAACGCATAACGTATAACGTATAACGTATAACGTATAACGTCTAACGTTTAACGTATAACGTACAACGTATAACGTATAACGTATAACGTATAACGTATAACATATAACGTATAACGTATAACGTATAACGTATAACGTATAAAGTATATCGTATATCGTATAACGTATAACGTATAACGTATAACGTATATCCTATAACACATAACGTATAGCGTATAACGCATAACGTATAACGTATAACGTATAACGTATAACGTATAACGTATAACGTATAACGTATAACGAATAACGTAAAGCGTAAAACGTATTACATATTACGTGTAACGAGTAACGTATAACGTATAACGTATAACGTATAACGTATAACGTATAACTTATAACGTAAAACGCATTACATATTACGTATAACGAGTAACGTATAACGTATAACGTATAACGTATAACGTATAACGTATAACGTATAACGTATAACGTATAACGTATAACGTATAACGTATAACGTATAACGTATAACGTATAACGTATAACGTATAACGTATAACGTATAACGTATAACGTATAACGTATAACGTATAACGTATAACGTATAACGTATAACGTATAACGTATAACGTATAACGTATAACGTATAACGTATAACGTATAACGTATAACGTATAACGTATAACGTATAACGTATAACCTATAACGTATAACGTATAACGTATAACGTATAACGTATAACGTATAACGTATAACGTATAACGTATAACGTATAACGTATAACGTACAACGTATCACGTATAACGTATATCCTATAACGCATGACGTATATCCTATAACGCATAATGTATAGCGTATAACGCATAACGTATACCGTATAACGTATAACGTCAAACGTATAACGTATAACGTATAACGTATAACGTATAACGCATAACGTATAACGTATACCGTATAACGTATAACGTATAACGTATAACGTATAACGAATAACGTATAACGTATAACGTACAACGTATAACGTATAACGTATAGCGTATAACGTATAACGTATTACATATTACATATAACGTATAACGTACAACGTATAACGTATAACATATAACGTCTAACGTTTAACGTATAACGTACAACGTATAACGTATAACGTATAACGTATAACGTATCACGTATAACGTATAACGTATGACGTATCACCTATAAGGTATGACCTATAACGCATTACGTATAGCGTATAACGCATAACATATAACGTATAACGTATAACGTATAACGTATAACGTATAACGTATAACGTATAAAGTATAACGTATAACGTATAACGTGTAACGTATAACGTATATCCTATAACGCATAACGTATAGCGTATAACGCATAACGTATAACGTATAACGTATAACGTATAACGTATAACGTATAACGTATAACGTATAACGTCTAACGTTTAACGTATAACGTACAACGTATAACGTATAACGTATAACGTATAACGTATAACGTATCACGTATAACGTATAACGTATAACGTATGACGTATCACGTATAAGGTATGACCTATAACGCATTACGTATAGCGTATAACGCATAACATATAACGTATAACGTATAACGTATAACGTATAACGTATAACGTATAAAGTATAACGTATAAAGTATAACGTGTAACGTATAACGTATATCCTATAACGCATAACGTATAGCGTATAACGCATAACGTATAACGTATAACGTATAACGTATAACGTCTAACGTTTAACGTATAACGTACAACGTATAACGTATAACGTATAACGTATAACGTATAACATATAACGTATAACGTATAACGTATAACGTATAACGTATAAAGTATATCGTATATCGTATAACGTATAACGTATAACGTATAACGTATATCCTATAACACATAACGTATAGCGTATAACGCATAACGTATAACGTATAACGTATAACGTATAACGTATAACGTATAACGTATAACGTATAACGAATAACGTAAAGCGTAAAACGTATTACATATTACGTGTAACGAGTAACGTATAACGTACAACGTATAACGTATAACATATAACGTCTAACGTTTAACGTATAACGTACAACGTATAACGTATAACGAATAACGTATAACGTATCACGTATAACGTATAACGTATGACGTATCACCTATAAGGTATGACCTATAACGCATTACGTATAGCGTATAACGCATAACATATAACGTATAACGTATAACGTATAACGTATAACGTATAAAGTATAACGTATAACGTATAACGTGTAACGTATAACGTATATCCTATAACGCATAACGTATAGCGTATAACGCATAACATATAACGTATAACGTATAACGTAT
This sequence comes from Ptiloglossa arizonensis, assembly GCF_051014685.1. Taxonomy (NCBI): domain Eukaryota; kingdom Metazoa; phylum Arthropoda; class Insecta; order Hymenoptera; family Colletidae; genus Ptiloglossa; species Ptiloglossa arizonensis. The sequence continues at coordinate 495,014 of NW_027478598.1, read as the reverse complement.
AACGTATAACGTATAACGTATAAAGTATAACGTATAAAGTATAACGTGTAACGTATAACGTATATCCTATAACGCATAACGTATAGCGTATAACGCATAACGTATAACGTATAACGTATAACGTATAACGTCTAACGTTTAACGTATAACGTACAACGTATTACATATTACATATAACGTATAACGTACAACGTATAACGTATAACATATAACGTCTAACGTTTAACGTATAACGTACAACGTATAACGTATAACGTATAACGTATAACGTATCACGTATAACGTATAACGTATAACGTATAACGTATGACGTATCACGTATAAGGTATGACCTATAACGCATTACGTATAGCGTATAACGCATAACATATAACATATAACATATAACGTATAACGTATAACGTATAACGTATAAAGTATAACGTAGAACGTATAACGTGTAACGTATAACGTATATCCTATAACGCATAACGTATAGCGTATAACGCATAACGTATAACGTATAACGTATAACGTATAAGGTCTAACGTTTAACGTATAACGTATAACGTACAACGTATAACGTATAACGTATAACGTATAACATATAACGTATAACGTATAACGTATAACGTATAACGTATAACGTATAAAGTATATCGTATAACGTATAACGTATAACGTATAACGTATAACGTATATCCTATAACACATAACGTATAGCGTATAACGCATAACGTATAACGTATAACGTATAACGTATAACGTATAACGTATAACGTATAACGTATAACGTATAACGGATAACGTATAACGTATAACGTATAACGAATAACGTAAAACGTAAAACGTATTACATATTACGTGTAACGAGTAACGTACAACGTATAACGTATAACGTATAACGTATAACGAATAACGTATAACGTATAACGTGTAACGTATAACGTATATCCTATAACGCATAACGTATAGCGTATAACGCATAACGTATAACGTATAACGTATAACGTATAACGTCTAACGTTTAACGTATAACGTACAACGTATAACGTATAACGTATAACGTATAACGTATAACGTATCACGTATAACGTATAACGTATAACGTATGACGTATCACGTATAAGGTATGACCTATAACGCATTACGTATAGCGTATAAAGCATAACATATAACGTATAACGTATAACGTATATCGTATAACGTATAACGTATAACGTATAACGTATAACGTATAAAGTATAACGTATAACGTATAACGTGTAACGTATAACGTATATCCTATAACGCATAACGTATAGCGTATAAAGCATAACATATAACGTATAACGTATAACGTATAACGTATAACGTATAACGTATAACGTATCACGTATAACGTATAACGTATAACGTATGACGTATCACGTATAAGGTATGACCTATAACGCATTACGTATAGCGTATAACGCATAACATATAACGTATAACGTATAACGTATAACGTATAACGTATAACGTATAAAGTATAACGTATAACGTATAACGTGTAACGTATAACGTATATCCTATAACGCATAACGTATAGCGTATAACGCATAACGTATAACGTATAACGTATAACGTATAACGTCTAACGTTTAACGTATAACGTACAACGTATAACGTATAACGTATAACGTATAACATATAACGTATAACGTATAACGTATAACGTATAACGTATAAAGTATATCGTATATCGTATAACGTATAACGTATAACGTATAACGTATATCCTATAACACATAACGTATAGCGTATAACGCATAACGTATAACGTATAACGTATAACGTATAACGTATAACGTATAACGTATAACGTATAACGAATAACGTAAAGCGTAAAACGTATTACATATTACGTGTAACGAGTAACGTATAACGTATAACGTATAACGTATAACGTATAACTTATAACGTAAAACGCATTACATATTACGTATAACGAGTAACGTATAACGTATAACGTATAACGTATAACGTATAACGTATAACGTATAACGTATAACGTATAACGTATAACGTATAACGTATAACGTATAACGTATAACGTATAACGTATAACGTATAACGTATAACGTATAACGTATAACGTATAACGTATAACGTATAACGTATAACGTATAACGTATAACGTATAACGTATAACGTATAACGTATAACGTATAACGTATAACGTATAACGTATAACGTATAACGTATAACGTATAACGTATAACGTATAACGTATAACGTATAACGTATAACCTATAACGTATAACGTATAACGTATAACGTATAACGTATAACGTATAACGTATAACGTATAACGTATAACGTATAACGTACAACGTATCACGTATAACGTATATCCTATAACGCATGACGTATATCCTATAACGCATAATGTATAGCGTATAACGCATAACGTATACCGTATAACGTATAACGTCAAACGTATAACGTATAACGTATAACGTATAACGTATAACGCATAACGTATAACGTATACCGTATAACGTATAACGTATAACGTATAACGTATAACGTATAACGTATAACGTATAACGTATAACGTATAACGTATAACGCATAACGTATAACGTATAACGTATAACGTATAACGTATAACGTATAACGTACAACGAATAACGTATAACGTATAACGTACAACGTAAAACGTATAACGTATAACGTATAACGTATAACGTATAACGTATAACGTATAACGTATAACGTATAACGTATAACGTATAACGTATAACGTATAACGTATAACGTATAACGTATAACGTATAACGCATAACGTTTAACGTATAACGTGTAACGTAAAACGTATAACGTATAACGTATAACGTATAACGTATAACGTATAACGTATAACGTATAACGTATAACGTATAACGTATAACGTATAACGCATAACGTATAACGCATAACGTATAACGTATACCGTATAACGTATAACGTATAACGTATAACGTATAACGTATAACGTATAACGTATAACGTATAACGTATAACGTATAACGTATAACGTATAACGTATAACGCATAACGTATAACGTATCACGTATAACGTATAACGTATAACGTATGACGTATCACGTATAAGGTATGACCTATAACGCATTACGTATAGCGTATAAAGCATAACATATAACGTATAACGTATAACGTATAACGTATAACGTAAAACGTATAACGTATAACGTATAACGTATAACGTATAACGTATAACGTATAACGTATAACGTATAACGCATAACGTATAACGTAACACGTATAACGTATAACGTATAACGTATGACGTATCACGTATAAGGTATGACCTATAACGCATTACGTATAGCGTATAAAGCATAACATATAACGTATAACGTATAACGTATAACGTATAACGTATAACGTATAACGTATAACGCATAACGTTTAACGTATAACGTGTAACGTAAAACGTATAACGTATAACGTATAACGTATAACGTATAACGTATAACGTATAACGTATAACGTATAACGTATAACGTATAACGTATAACGTATAACGTATAACGTATAACGCATAACGTATAACGTATACCGTATAACGTATAACGTATAACGTATAACGTATAACGTATAACGTATAACGTATAACGTATAACGTATAACGTATAACGTATAACGTATAACGTATAACGTATAACGTATAACGCATAACGTATAACGTATCACGTATAACGTATAACGTATAACGTATGACGTATCACGTATAAAGTATGACCTATAACGCATTACGTATAGCGTATAAAGCATAACATATAACGTATAACGTATAACGTATAACGTATAACGTAAAACGTATAACGTATAACGTATAACGTATAACGTATAACGTATAACGTATAACGTATAACGTATAACACATAACGTATAACGTATCACGTATAACGTATAACGTATAACGTATAACGTATAACGTATAACGTATAACGTATAACGTATAACGTATAACGTATAACGTATAACGTATAACGTATAACGTATAACGTATAACGTATAACGTATAACGTATAACGTATAACGTATAACGTACAACGTATCACGTATAACGTATATCCTATAACGCATGACGTATTACCTATAACGCATAATGTATAGCGTATAACGCATAACGTATACCGTATAATGTATAACGTCAAACGTATAACGTATAACGTATAACGTATAACGTATAACGCATAACGTATAACGTATACCGTATAACGTATAACGTATAACGTATAACGTATAACGTATAACGTATAACGTATAACGTATAACGTATAACGTATAACGCATAACGTATAACGTATAACGTATAACGTATAACGTATAACGTATAACGTACAACGAATAACGTATAACGTATAACGTACAACGTAAAACGTATAACGTATAACGTATAACGTATAACGTATAACGTATAACGTATAACGTATAACGTATAACGTATAACGTATAACGTATAACGTATAACGTATAACGTATAACGTATAACGCATAACGTTTAACGTATAACGTGTAACGTATAACGTTTAGCGTATAACGTATAACGTATTACATATTACATATAACGTATAACGTACAACGTATAACGTATAACATATAACGTCTAACGTTTAACGTATAACGTACAATGTATAACGTATAACGTATAACGTATAACGTATAACGTATGAAGTATAACGTATAACGTATAACGTGTAACGTATAACGTATAACGTATAACGTATTACGTATTACGTATAACCTATAACGTCTAACGTATAACGTATAACGTATGACGTATAACGTATAACGTATAACGTATAACGTATAACGTATAACGTATAACGTATAACGTATAACGTGTAACGTATAACGTATAACGTATAACGTATAACTTATAACGTATAACGTATAACGTATAACGTATAACGTATAACGTATAACGTATAACGTATAACGTATAACGTATAACGTATAACGTATAACGTATAACGTATAGCGTATAACGTATAACGTATAACGTATAACGTATAACGTTTAACGTATAACGTATAACGTATAACGTATAACGTATAACGTATAACGTATAACGTATAACGTATAACGTATAACGTATAACGTATAACGTATAACGTATAACGTATAACGAATAACGTATAACGTATAACGTATAACGTATGACGTATCACGTATAAGGTATGACCTATAACGTATAACGTATAACGTATAACTTATAATGTATAACGTATAACGTATAACGTATAACGTATAACGTATAACGTATAACGTATAACGTATAACGTATAACGTATAACGTATAACGTATAACGAATAACGTATAACGTATAACGTATAACGTATAACGTATAACGTATAACGTATAACGTATAACGTAAAACGTATAACGTATAACGTATAACGTATAACGTATAACGTATAACGTATAACGTATAACGTATAACGTATAACGTATAACGTATAACGTATAACGTATAACGTATAACGTATAACGTATAACGTATAACGTATAACGTATAACGTATAACGTATAACGTATAACGTATAACGTATAACGTATAACGTATAACGTATAACGTATAACGTATAACGTATAACGTATAACGTATATCCTATAACGCATAACGTATAGCGTATAACGCATAACGTATAACGTATAACGTATAACGTATAACGTATAACGTATAACGTATAACGTATAACGTATAACGTATAACGTATAACGTAGAACGTAGAACGTATAACGTACAACGTATAACGTACAACGTATAACGTACAACGTATAACGTACAACGTATAACGTACAACGTATAACGTAGAACGTATAACGTATAACGTATAACGTATAACGTATAACGCATAACGTATAACGTATAACGTATAACGTATAACGTATAACGTATAACGTATAAAGTATAACGTATAACGTATAACGTATGACGTATAACGTATAACGTATAAGGTATAACGTATAACGTATAACGTATAACGTATAACGTATAACGTATAACGTATAACGTATAACGTATAACGTATAACGTATAACGTATAACGTATAACGTATAACGTATAACGTATAACGTATAACGTATAACGTATAACGTATAACGTATAAAGTATATCGTATAACGTATAACGTATAACGTATAACGAATAATGTATAACGTATAACGTATAACGTATAACATATGGCGTATCACGTATAAGGTATGACCTATAACGCATAACGTATAGCGTATAACGCATAACGTATAACGTATAACGTATAACGTATAACGTATAACGTATAACGAATAACGTATAACGTATAACGTATAACGTATAACGTATAACGTATAACGTATAACGTATAACGTATAACGTATAACGTATAACGTATAACGTATAACGTATAACGTATAACGTATAACGTATAACGTATAACGTATAACGTATAACGTATAACGTATAACGTATAACGTATAACGTATAACGTATAACGTATAACGTATAACGTATAACGTATGACGTATAACGCATAACGTACAAGGTATAACGTATAACGTATAACGTATAACGTATAACGTATAACGTATAACGTATAACGTATAACGTATAACGTATAACGTATAACGTATAACGTATAACGTATAACGTATAACGTATAACGTATAACGTATAACGTATAACGTATGACGTATAACGTATAACGTACAAGGTATAACGTAGAACGTATAACGTATAACGTATAACGTATAACGTATAACGTATAACGTATAACGTATAACGTATAACGTATAACGTATAACGTATAACGTATAACGTATAACGTATAACGTATAACGTATAACGTATAACGTATAACGCATAACGTATAACGTATAACGTATAACGTATAACGTATAACGGATAACGTATAAAGTATAACGTATAACGTATAACGTATGACGTATAACGTATAACGTATAAGGTATAACGTATAACGTATAACGTATAACGTATAACGTATAACGTATAACGTATAACGTATAACGTATAACGTATAACGTATAACGTATAACGTATAACGTATAACGTATAACGTATAACGTATAACGTATAACGTATAACGTATAACGTATAACGTATAACGTACAACGTATAACGTATAAGGTACAACGTATAACGTATAACGTATAACGTATAACGTATAACGTATAACGTATAACGTATAACGTATAACGTATAACGAATAACGTATAACGTATAACGTATAACGTATAACGTATAACGTATAACGTATAACGTATAACGTATAACGTATAACGTATAACGTATAACGTATAACGTATAACGTATAACGTATAACGTATAACGTATAACGTATAACGTATAACGTATAACGTATAACGTATAACGTATAACGTATAACGTATAACGTATGACGTATAACGTATAACGTACAAGGTATAACGTATAACGTATAACGTATAACGTATAACGTATAACGTATAACGTATAACGTATAACGTATAACGTATAACGTATAACGTATAACGTATAACGTATAACGTATAACGTATAACGTATAACGTATAACATATAACGTATAACGTATAACGTACAACGTATAACGTATAAGGTATAACGTATAACGTATAACGTATAACGTATAACGTATAACGTATAACGTCTAACGTTTAACGTATAACGTACAACGTATAACGTATAACGTTTAACGTATAACATATAACGTATAACGTATAACGTATAACGTATAACGTATAAAGTATATCGTATAACGTATAACGTATAAAGTATAACGTATAACGTATATCCTATAACACATAACGTATAGCGTATAACGCATAACGTATAACGTATAACGTATAACGTATAACGTATAACGTATAACGTATAACGTATAACGAATAACGTAAAATGTAAAACGTATTACATATTACGTGTAACGAGTAACGTATAACGTATAAAGTATAACGTATAACGTATAACGTGTAACGTATAACGTATATCCTATAACGCATAACGTATAGCGTATAACGCATAACGTATAACGTATAACGTATAACTTATAACGTATAACGTATAACGTATAACGTATAACGTATAACGTATAACGTATAACGTATAACGTATAACGTATAACGTATAACGTATAACGTATAACGTACAACGTATAACGTATAACGTATAACGTATAACGAATAACGTATAACGTATTACGTATTACGTATAAACTATAACGTCTAACGTATACCGTATAACGTATAACGTATTACATATTACATATAACGTATAACGTACAACGTATAACGTATAACATATAACGTCTAACGTTTAACGTATAACGTACAACGTATAACGTATAACGTATAACGTATAACGTATAACGTATCACGTATAACGTATAACGTATGACGTATCACGTATAAGGTATGACCTATAACGCATTACGTATAGCGTATAACGCATAACGTATAACGTATAACGTATAACTTATAACGTATAACGTATAACGTATAACGTATAACGTATAACGTATAACGTATAACGTATAACGTATAACGTATAACGTATAACGTATAACGTATAACGTATAACGAATAACGTATAGCGTATAACGTATAACGTATAACGTATAACGTATAACGTATAACGTATAACGTATAACGTATAACGTATGACGTATAACGTATAACGTATAACGTATAACGTATAACGTATAACGTATAACGTATAACGTATTACGTATAACGTATAACGAATAACGTATAACGTATAACGTATAACGTATAACGTATAACGTATAACGTATAACGTCTAACGTATAACGCATAACGTACAACGCATAACGTATAACGTATAGCGTATAACGTATAACGCATAACGTGTAACGTATAACGTATAACGTATAACGTATAACGTATAACGTATAACGTATAACGTATAACGTATAACGTATAACGTATAACGCATAACGTATAAAGCATAACGTAAAACGTTAAACGTGTAACGTATAACGTATGGCGTATAACGTATAAGGTATTACATATTACATGTAACGTATAACGTACAACGTATAACGTATAACATATAACGTCTAACGTTTAACGTATAACGTATAACGTATAACGTATAACGTATAACGTATAACGTATAACGTATAACGTATAACGTATAACGTATAACGTATAACGTATAACGTATAACGTATAACGTATAACGTATAACGTATAACGTATAACGTATAACGTATAACGTATAACGTATAACGTATAACGTATAACGTATAACGTATAACGTATAACGTATAACGTATAACGTATAACTTATAACGTAAAACGCATTACATATTACGTATAACGAGTAACGTATAACGTATAACGTATAACGTATAACGTATAACGAATAACGTAAAACGTAAAACGTATTACATATTACGTGTAACGAGTAACGTATAACGTATAACGTATAACGTATAACGTATAACGTATAACGTATAACTTATAACGTAAAACGCATTACATATTACGTATAACGAGTAACGTATAACGTATAACGTATAACGTATAACGTATAACGTATAACGTATAACGTATAACGTATAACGTATAACGTATAACGTATAACGTATAACGTATAACGTATAACGTATAACGTATAACGTATAACGTATAACGTATAACGTATAACGTATAACGTATAACGTATAACGTATAACGTATAACGTATAACGTATAACGTATAACGTATAACGTATAACGTATAACGTATAACGTATAACGTATAACGTATAACGTATAACGTATAACGTATAACGTATAACGTATAACGTATAACGTATAACGTATAACGTATAACGTATAACGTATAACGTATAACGTATAACGTATAACGTATAACGTATAACGTATAACGTATAACGTATAACGTATAACGTATAACGTATAACGTATAACGTATAACGTATAACGTATAACGTATAACGTATAACGTATAACGTATAACGTATAACGTATAACGTATAACGTATAACGTATAACGTATAACGTATAACGTATAACGTATAACGTATAACGTATAACGTATAACGTATAACGTATAACGTATAACGTATAACGTATAACGTATAACGTATAACGTATAACGTATAACGTATAACGTATAACGCATAACGTATAAAGCATAACGTAAAACGTGAAACGTGTAACGTATAACGTATGGCGTATAACGTATAACGTATTACATATTACATATAACGTATAACGTACAACGCATAACGTATAACGTATAGCGTATAACGTATAACGAATAACGTGTAACGTATAACGTATAACGTATAACGTATAACGTATAACGTATAACGTATAACGTATAACGTATAACGTATAACGTATAACGTATAACGCATAACGTATAAAGCATAACGTAAAACGTTAAACGTGTAACGTATAACGTATGGCGTATAACGTATAAGGTATTACATATTACATGTAACGTATAACGTACAACGTATAACGTATAACATATAACGTCTAACGTTTAACGTATAACGTACAACGTATAACGTATAACGTATAACGTATAACGTATAACGTATAACGTATAACGTATAACTTATAACGTAAAACGCATTACATATTACGTATAACGAGTAACGTATAACGTATAACGTATAACGTATAACGTATAACGAATAACGTAAAACGTAAAACGTATTACATATTACGTGTAACGAGTAACGTATAACGTATAACGTATAACGTATAACGTATAACGTATAACGTATAACTTATAACGTAAAACGCATTACATATTACGTATAACGAGTAACGTATAACGTATAACGTATAACGTATAACGTATAACGAATAACGTAAAACGTAAAACGTATTACATATTACGTGTAACGAGTAACGTATAACGTATAACGTATAACGTATAACGTATAACGTATAACGTATAACGTATAACGTCAAACGTATAGCGTGTAACGTATAACGTGTAACGTATAACGTATAACGTATAACGTATAACGTATAACGTATAACGTATAACGTATAACGTATAACGTATAACCTATAACGTATAACGTATAACGTATAACGTATAACGTATAACGTATGACGTATGACGTATAACGTATAACGTATAACGTATAACGTATGACGTATAACGTATAACGTATAACGTATAACCTATAACGTATAACGTATAACGTATAACGTATAACGTATAACGTATAACGTATAACGTATAACGTATAACGTATAACGTATAACGTATAACGTATAACGTATAACGTATAACGTATAACGTATAACGTATAACGTATAACGTATAACGTATAACGTATAACGTATAACGTATAACGTATAACGTATAACCTATAACGTATAACGTATAACGTATAACGTATAACGTATAACGTATAACGTATAACGTATATCCTATAACGCATAACGTATAGCGTATAACGCATAACGTATAACGTATAACGTATAACGTATAACGTATAACGTATAACGTATAACGTATAACGTATAACGTATAACGTATAACGTAGAACGTAGAACGTATAACGTACAACGTATAACGTACAACGTATAACGTACAACGTATAACGTACAACGTATAACGTACAACGTATAACGTAGAACGTATAACGTATAACGTATAACGTATAACGTATAACGCATAACGTATAACGTATAACGTATAACGTATAACGTATAACGTATAACGTATAAAGTATAACGTATAACGTATAACGTATGACGTATAACGTATAACGTATAAGGTATAACGTATAACGTATAACGTATAACGTATAACGTATAACGTATAACGTATAACGTATAACGTATAACGTATAACGTATAACGTATAACGTATAACGTATAACGTATAACGTATAACGTATAACGTATAACGTATAACGTATAACGTATAACGTATAACATATAACGTATAACGTATAACGTACAACGTATAACGTATAAGGTATAACGTATAACGTATAACGTATAACGTATAACGTATAACGTATAACGTCTAACGTTTAACGTATAACGTACAACGTATAACGTATAACGTTTAACGTATAACATATAACGTATAACGTATAACGTATAACGTATAACGTATAAAGTATATCGTATAACGTATAACGTATAACGTATAACGAATAATGTATAACGTATAACGTATAACGTATAACATATGGCGTATCACGTATAAGGTATGACCTATAACGCATAACGTATAGCGTATAACGCATAACGTATAACGTATAACGTATAACGTATAACGTATAACGTATAACGAATAACGTATAACGTATAACGTATAACGTATAACGTATAACGTATAACGTATAACGTATAACGTATAACGTATAACGTATAACGTATAACGTATAACGTATAACGTATAACGTATAACGTATAACGTATAACGTATAACGTATAACGTATAACGTATAACGTATAACGTATAACGTATAACGTATAACGTATAACGTATAACGTATGACGTATAACGTATAACGTACAAGGTATAACGTATAACGTATAACGTATAACGTATAACGTATAACGTATAACGTATAACGTATAACGTATAACGTATAACGTATAACGTATAACGTATAACGTATAACGTATAACGTATAACGTATAACGTATAACGTATAACGTATGACGTATAACGTATTACGTACAAGGTATAACGTAGAACGTATAACGTATAACGTATAACGTATAACGTATAACGTATAACGTATAACGTATAACGTATAACGTATAACGTATAACGTATAACGTATAACGTATAACGTATAACGTATAACGTATAACGTATAACGTATAACGTATAACGTATAACGTATAACGTATAACGTATAACGTATAACGTATAACGTATAACGTATAACGTATAACGTATAACGTATAACGTATAACCTATAACGTATAACGTATAACGTATAACGTATAACGTATAACGTATAACGTATAACGTATAACGTATAACGTATAACGTATATCCTATAACGCATAACGTATAGCGTATAACGCATAACGTATAACGTATAACGTATAACGTATAACGTATAACGTATAACGTATAACGTATAACGTATAACGTATAACGTATAACGTAGAACGTAGAACGTATAACGTACAACGTATAACGTACAACGTATAACGTACAACGTATAACGTACAACGTATAACGTACAACGTATAACGTAGAACGTATAACGTATAACGTATAACGTATAACGTATAACGCATAACGTATAACGTATAACGTATAACGTATAACGTATAACGTATAACGTATAAAGTATAACGTATAACGTATAACGTATGACGTATAACGTATAACGTATAAGGTATAACGTATAACGTATAACGTATAACGTATAACGTATAACGTATAACGTATAACGTATAACGTATAACGTATAACGTATAACGTATAACGTATAACGTATAACGTATAACGTATAACGTATAACGTATAACGTATAACGTATAACGTATAACGTATAACATATAACGTATAACGTATAACGTTTAACGTATAACGTACAACGTATAACGTATAACGTTTAACGTATAACATATAACGTATAACGTATAACGTATAACGTATAACGTATAAAGTATATCGTATAACGTATAACGTATAACGTATAACGAATAATGTATAACGTATAACGTATAACGTATAACATATGGCGTATCACGTATAAGGTATGACCTATAACGCATAACGTATAGCGTATAACGCATAACGTATAACGTATAACGTATAACGTATAACGTATAACGTATAACGAATAACGTATAACGTATAACGTATAACGTATAACGTATAACGTATAACGTATAACGTATAACGTATAACGAATAACGTATAACGTATAACGTATAACGTATAACGTATAACGTATAACGTATAACGTATAACGTATAACGTATAACGTATAACGTATAACGTATAACGTATAACGTATAACGTATAACGTATAACGTATAACGTATAACGTATAACGTATAACGTATAACGTATAACGTATAACGTATAACGTATAACGTATAACGTATAACGTACAACGTATAACGTATAAGGTATAACGTATAACGTATAACGTATAACGTATAACGTATAACGTATAACGTCTAACGTTTAACGTATAACGTACAACGTATAACGTATAACGTTTAACGTATAACATATAACGTATAACGTATAACGTATAACGTATAACGTATAAAGTATATCGTATAACGTATAACGTATAAAGTATAACGTATAACGTATATCCTATAACACATAACGTATAGCGTATAACGCATAACGTATAACGTATAACGTATAACGTATAACGTATAACGTATAACGTATAACGTATAACGAATAACGTAAAATGTAAAACGTATTACATATTACGTGTAACGAGTAACGTATAACGTATAAAGTATAACGTATAACGTATAACGTGTAACGTATAACGTATATCCTATAACGCATAACGTATAGCGTATAACGCATAACGTATAACGTATAACGTATAACTTATAACGTATAACGTATAACGTATAACGTATAACGTATAACGTATAACGTATAACGTATAACGTATAACGTATAACGTATAACGTATAACGTATAACGTACAACGTATAACGTATAACGTATAACGTATAACGAATAACGTATAACGTATTACGTATTACGTATAAACTATAACGTCTAACGTATAACGTATAACGTATAACGTATAACGTATAACGTATAACGTATAACGTATAACGTATAACGTATAACGTATAACGTATAACGTATAACGTATAACGTATAACGAATAACGTATAGCGTATAACGTATAACGTATAACGTATAACGTATAACGTATAACGTATAACGTATAACGTATAACGTATGACGTATAACGTATAACGTATAACGTATAACGTATAACGTATAACGTATAACGTATAACGTATTACGTATAACGTATAACGAATAACGTATAACGTATAACGTATAACGTATAACGTATAACGTATAACGTATAACGTCTAACGTATAACGCATAACGTACAACGCATAACGTATAACGTATAGCGTATAACGTATAACGCATAACGTGTAACGTATAACGTATAACGTATAACGTATAACGTATAACGTATAACGTATAACGTATAACGTATAACGTATAACGTATAACGCATAACGTATAAAGCATAACGTAAAACGTTAAACGTGTAACGTATAACGTATGGCGTATAACGTATAAGGTATTACATATTACATGTAACGTATAACGTACAACGTATAACGTATAACATATAACGTCTAACGT
Organism: Ptiloglossa arizonensis; assembly: GCF_051014685.1. Taxonomy (NCBI): domain Eukaryota; kingdom Metazoa; phylum Arthropoda; class Insecta; order Hymenoptera; family Colletidae; genus Ptiloglossa; species Ptiloglossa arizonensis. The sequence goes on along the minus strand of NW_027478598.1, from coordinate 479,644 downwards.
TTAACGTATAACGTATAACGTATAACGTATAACGTATAACGTATAACATATAACGTATAACGTATAACGTATAACGTATAACGTATAACGTATAACGTATAACGTATAACGTATAACGTATAACGTATAACGTATAACGTATAACGTATAACGTATAACGTATAACGTATAACGTATAACGTATAACGTATAACGTATAACGTATAACGTATAACTTATAACGTAAAACGCATTACATATTACGTATAACGAGTAACGTATAACGTATAACGTATAACGTATAACGTATAACGAATAACGTAAAACGTAAAACGTATTACATATTACGTGTAACGAGTAACGTATAACGTATAACGTATAACGTATAACGTATAACGTATAACGTATAACTTATAACGTAAAACGCATTACATATTACGTATAACGAGTAACGTATAACGTATAACGTATAACGTATAACGTATAACGTATAACGTATAACGTATAACGTATAACGTATAACGTATAACGTATAACGTATAACGTATAACGTATAACGTATAACGTATAACGTATAACGTATAACGTATAACGTATAACGTATAACGTATAACGTATAACGTATAACGTATAACGTATAACGTATAACGTATAACGTATAACGTATAACGTATAACGTATAACGTATAACGTATAACGTATAACGTATAACGTATAACGTATAACGTATAACGTATAACGTATAACGTATAACGTATAACGTATAACGTATAACGTATAACGTATAACGTATAACGTATAACGTATAACGTATAACGTATAACGTATAACGTATAACGTATAACGTATAACGTATAACGTATAACGTATAACGTATAACGTATAACGTATAACGTATAACGTATAACGTATAACGTATAACGTATAACGTATAACGTATAACGTATAACGTATAACGTATAACGTATAACGTATAACGTATAACGTATAACGTATAACGTATAACGTATAACGTATAACGTATAACGTATAACGTATAACGTATAACGTATAACGTATAACGTATAACGTATAACGTATAACGTATAACGTATAACGTATAACGTATAACGTATAACGTATAACGTATAACGTATAACGTATAACGCATAACGTATAAAGCATAACGTAAAACGTGAAACGTGTAACGTATAACGTATGGCGTATAACGTATAACGTATTACATATTACATATAACGTATAACGTACAACGCATAACGTATAACGTATAGCGTATAACGTATAACGAATAACGTGTAACGTATAACGTATAACGTATAACGTATAACGTATAACGTATAACGTATAACGTATAACGTATAACGTATAACGTATAACGTATAACGCATAACGTATAAAGCATAACGTAAAACGTTAAACGTGTAACGTATAACGTATGGCGTATAACGTATAAGGTATTACATATTACATGTAACGTATAACGTACAACGTATAACGTATAACATATAACGTCTAACGTTTAACGTATAACGTACAACGTATAACGTATAACGTATAACGTATAACGTATAACGTATAACGTATAACGTATAACTTATAACGTAAAACGCATTACATATTACGTATAACGAGTAACGTATAACGTATAACGTATAACGTATAACGTATAACGAATAACGTAAAACGTAAAACGTATTACATATTACGTGTAACGAGTAACGTATAACGTATAACGTATAACGTATAACGTATAACGTATAACGTATAACTTATAACGTAAAACGCATTACATATTACGTATAACGAGTAACGTATAACGTATAACGTATAACGTATAACGTATAACGAATAACGTAAAACGTAAAACGTATTACATATTACGTGTAACGAGTAACGTATAACGTATAACGTATAACGTATAACGTATAACGTATAACGTATAACGTATAACGTCAAACGTATAGCGTGTAACGTATAACGTGTAACGTATAACGTATAACGTATAACGTATAACGTATAACGTATAACGTATAACGTATAACGTATAACGTATAACCTATAACGTATAACGTATAACGTATAACGTATAACGTATAACGTATGACGTATGACGTATAACGTATAACGTATAACGTATAACGTATGACGTATAACGTATAACGTATAACGTATAACCTATAACGTATAACGTATAACGTATAACGTATAACGTATAACGTATAACGTATAACGTATAACGTATAACGTATAACGTATAACGTATAACGTATAACGTATAACGTATAACGTATAACGTATAACGTATAACGTATAACGTATAACGTATAACGTATAACGTATAACGTATAACGTATAACGTATAACCTATAACGTATAACGTATAACGTATAACGTATAACGTATAACGTATAACGTATAACGTATAACGTATAACGTATAACGTATAACGTATAACATACAACGTATCACGTATAACGTATATCCTATAACGCATAACGTATATCCTATAACGCATAATGTATAGCGTATAACGCATAACGTATACCGTATAACGTATAACGTCAAACGTATAACGTATAACGTATAACGTATAACGTATAACGTATAACGTATAACGTATAACGTATAACGTATAACGTATAACGTATAACGTATAACGTATAACGTATAACGTATAACGTATAACGTATAACGTATAACGTATAACGTATAACGTATAACGTATAACGTATAACCTATAACGTATAACGTATAACGTATAACGTATAACGTATAACGTATAACGTATAACGTATAACGTTTAACGTATAACGTATAACGTATAACGTATAACGTATAACGTATAACGTATAACGTATAACGTATAACGTATAACGTATAACGTATAACTTATAACGTAAAACGTATTACATATTACGTATAACGAGTAACGTATAGCGTATAACGTATAACGTATAACGTATAACGTATAACGAATAACGTATAGCGTATAACGTATAACGTATAACGTATAACGTATAACGTATAACGTATAACGTATAACGTATAACGTATGACGTATAACGTATAACGTATAACGTATAACGTATAACGTATAACGTATAACGTATAACGTATTACGTATAACGTATAACGAATAACGTATAACGTATAACGTATAACGTATAACGTATAACGTATAACGTATAACGTCTAACGTATAACGTATAACGTATAACGTATAACGTATAACGTATAACGTATAACGTATAACGACAAACGTATAACGTATAACGTATAACGTATAACATATAACGTATAACGTATAACGTATTACGCATAACGTATAAAGTATATCGTATAACGTATAACGTATAACGTATAACGTATAACGTATAACGTATAACGTATAACGTATAACGTATAACGTATAACGTATAACGTATAACGTATAACGTATAACGTATAACGTATAACGTATAACGTATAACGTATAACGTATAACGTATAACGTATAACGCATAACTTATAACGTGTAACGTATAACGTATAACGTGTAACGTATAACGTATAACGTATAACGTATAACGTATTACGTATTACGTATAAACAATAACGTCTAACGTATAACGTATAACGTATAACGTATTACATATTACATATAACGTATAACGTACAACGTATAACGTATAACATATAACGTCTAACGTTTAACGTATAACGTACAACGTATAACGTATAACGTATAACGTATAACGTATAACGTATCACGTATAACGTATAACGTATGACGTATCACGTATAAGGTATGACCTATAACGCATTACGTATAGCGTATAACGCATAACATATAACGTAAAACGTATAACGTATAACGTATAACGTATAAAGTATAACGTATAACGTATAACGTGTAACGTATAACGTATATCCTATAACGCATAACGTATAGCGTATAACGCATAACGTATAAAGTATATCGTATATCGTATAACGTATAACGTATAACGTATAACGTATATCCTATAACACATAACGTATAGCGTATAACGCATAACGTGTAACGTATAACGTATAACGTATAACGTATAACGTATAACGTATAACGTATAACGTATAACGAATAACGTAAAACGTAAAACGTATTACATATTACGTGTAACGAGTAACGTATAACGTATAACGTATAACGTATAACGTATAACGTATAACGTATAACTTATAACGTAAAACGCATTACATATTACGTATAACGAGTAACGTATAACGTATAACGTATAACGTATAACGTATAACGTATAACGTATAACGTATAACGTATAACGTATAACGTATAACGTATAACGTATAACGTATAAAGTATAACGTATAACGTATAACGTATAACGTATAACGTATAACGTATAACGTATAACGTATAACGTATAACGTATAACGTTTAACGTATAACGTATAACGTATAACGTATAACGTATAACGTATAACGTATAACGTATAACGTATAACGTATAACGTATAACGTATAACGTATAACGTTAAACGTATAACGTATAACGTATAACGTATAACGTATAACGTATAACGTATAACGTATAACGTATAACGTATAACGTATAACGTATAACGTATAACGTATAACGTATTACATATTACATATAACGCATAACGTACAACGCATAACGTATAACGTATAGCGTATAACGTATAACGAATAACGTGTAACGTATAACGTATAACGTATAACGTATAACGTATAACGTATAACGTATAACGTATAACGTATAACGTATAACGTATAACGCATAACGTATAAAGCATAACGTAAAACGTTAAACGTGTAACGTATAACGTATGGCGTATAACGTATAAGGTATTACATATTACATGTAACGTATAACGTACAACGTATAACGTATAACATATAACGTCTAACGTTTAACGTATAACGTATAACGTATAACGTATAACGTATAACGTATAACGTATAACGTATAACGTATAACGTATAACGTATAACGTATAACATATAACGTCTAACGTTTAACGTATAACGTACAACGTATAACGTATAACGTATAACGTATAACGTATAACGTATAACGTATAACGTATAACTTATAACGTAAAACGCATTACATATTACGTATAACGAGTAACGTATAACGTATAACGTATAACGTATAACGTATAACGAATAACGTAAAACGTAAAACGTATTACATATTACGTGTAACGAGTAACGTATAACGTATAACGTATAACGTATAACGTATAACGTATAACGTATAACTTATAACGTAAAACGCATTACATATTACGTATAACGAGTAACGTATAACGTATAACGTATAACGTATAACGTATAACGAATAACGTAAAACGTAAAACGTATTACATATTACGTGTAACGAGTAACGTATAACGTATAACGTATAACGTATAACGTATAACGTATAACGTATAACGTATAACGTCAAACGTATAACGTGTAACGTATAACGTGTAACGTATAACGTATAACGTATAACGTATAACGTATAACGTATAACGTATAACGTATAACGTATAACGTATAACCTATAACGTATAACGTATAACGTATAACGTATAACGTATAACGTATGACGTATAACGTATAACGTATAACGTATAACGTATGACGTATAACGTATAACGTATAACGTATAACCTATAACGTATAACGTATAACGTATAACGTATAACGTATAACGTATAACGTATAACGTATAACGTATAACGTATAACGTATAACGTATAACGTATAACGTATAACGTATAACGTATAACGTATAACGTATAACGTATAACGTATAACGTATAACGTATAACGTATAACGTATAACCTATAACGTATAACGTATAACGTATAACCTATAACGTATAACGTATAACGTATAACGTATAACGTATAACGTATAACGTATAACGTATAACGTATAACGTATAACGTATAACGTATAACATACAACGTATCACGTATAACGTATATCCTATAACGCATAACGTATATCCTATAACGCATAATGTATAGCGTATAACGCATAACGTATACCGTATAACGTATAACGTCAAACGTATAACGTATAACGTATAACGTATAACGTATAACGTATAACGTATAACGTATAACGTATAACGTATAACGTATAACGTATAACGTATAACGTACAACGTATAACGTATAACGTATAACGTATAACGTATAACGTATAACGTATAACGTATAACGTATAACCTATAAAGTATAACGTATAACGTATAACGTATAACGTATAACGTATAACGTATAACGTATAACGTTTAACGTATAACGTATAACGTATAACGTATAACGTATAACGTATAACGTATAACGTATAACGTATAACGTATAACGTATAACGTATAACGTATAACTTATAACGTAAAACGTATTACATATTACGTATAACGAGTAACGTATAGCGTATAACGTATAACGTATAACGTATAACGTATAACGAATAACGTATAGCGTATAACGTATAACGTATAACGTATAACGTATAACGTATAACGTATAACGTATAACGTATAACGTATGACGTATAACGTATAACGTATAACGTATAACGTATAACGTATAACGTATAACGTACAACGTATAACGTATTACGTATAACGTATCACGAATAACGTATAACGTATAACGTATAACGTATAACGTATAACGTATAACGTATAACGTCTAACGTATAACGTATAACGTATAACGTATAACGTATAACGTATAACGTATAACGTATAACGACAAACGTATAACGTATAACGTATAACGTATAACATATAACGTATAACGTATAACGTATTACGCATAACGTATAAAGTATATCGTATAACGTATAACGTATAACGTATAACGTATAACGTATAACGTATAACGTATAACGTATAACGTATAACGTATAACGTATAACGTATAACGTATAACGTATAACGTATAACGTATAACGTATAACGTATAACGTATAACGTATAACGTATAACGTATAACGCATAACTTATAACGTGTAACGTATAACGTATAACGTGTAACGTATAACGTATAACGTATAACGTATAACGTATTACGTATTACGTATAAACTATAACGTCTAACGTATAACGTATAACGTATAACGTATTACATATTACATATAACGTATAACGTACAACGTATAACGTATAACATATAACGTCTAACGTTTAACGTATAACGTACAACGTATAACGTATAACGTATAACGTATAACGTATAACGTATCACGTGTAACGTATAACGTATGACGTATCACGTATAAGGTATGACCTATAACGCATTACGTATAGCGTATAACGCATAACACATAACGTATAGCGTATAACGCATAACGTGTAACGTATAACGTATAACGTATAACGTATAACGTATAACGTATAACGTATAACGTATAACGAATAACGTAAAACGTAAAACGTATTACATATTACGTGTAACGAGTAACGTATAACGTATAACGTATAACGTATAACGTATAACGTATAACGTATAACTTATAACGTAAAACGCATTACATATTACGTATAACGAGTAACGTATAACGTATAACGTATAACGTATAACGTATAACGTATAACGTATAACGTATAACGTATAACGTATAACGTATAACGTATAACGTATAAAGTATAACGTATAACGTATAACGTATAACGTATAACGTATAACGTATAACGTATAACGTATAACGTATAACGTATAACGTATAACGTATAACGTATAACGTATAACGTATAACGTATAACGTATAACGTATAACGTATAACGTATAACGTATAACGTATAACGTATAACGTTAAACGTATAACGTATAACGTATATCGTATAACGTATAACGTATAACGTATAACGTATAACGTATAACGTATAACGTATAACGTATAACGTATAACGTATTACATATTACATATAACGCATAACGTACAACGCATAACGTATAACGTATAGCGTATAACGTATAACGAATAACGTGTAACGTATATCGTATTACGTATAACGTATAACGTATAACGTATAACGTATAACGTATAACGTATAACGTATAACGCATAACGTATTACATATTACATATAACGTATAACGTATAGCGTATAACGTATAACGAATAACGTGTAACGTATAATGTATAACGTATAACGTATAACGTATAACGTATAACGTATAACGTATAACGTATAACGTATAACGCATAACGTATAAAGCATGACGTAAAACGTTAAACGTGTAACGTATAACGTATGGCGTATAACGTATAAGGTATTACATATTACATGTAACGTATAACGTACAACGTATAACGTATAACATATAACGTCTAACGTTTAACGTATAACGTATAACGTATAACGTATAACGTATAACGTACAACGTATAACGTATAACGTATAACGTATAACGTATAACGTATAACCTATAACGTATAACGTATAACGTATAACGTATAACGTATAACGTATAACGTATAACGTATAACGTATAACGTATAACGTATAACGTATAACGTATAACGTATAACGTATAAAGCATAACGTAAAACGTTAAACGTGTAACGTATAACGTATGGCGTATAACGTATAAGGTATTACATATTACATGTAACGTATAACGTACAACGTATAACGTATAACATATAACGTCTAACGTTTAACGTATAACGTATAACGTATAACGTATAACGTATAACGTATAACGTATAACGTATAACTTATAACGTAAAACGTATTACATATTACGTATAACGAGTAACGTATAGCGTATAACGTATAACGTATAACGTATAACGTATAACGAATAACGTATAGCGTATAACGTATAACGTATAACGTATAACGTATAACGTATAACGTATAACGTATAACGTATAACGTATAACGTATAACGTATAACGTATAACGTATAACGTATAACGTATAACGTATAACGTATAACGTATAACGTATAACTTATAACGTAAAACGCATTACATATTACGTATAACGAGTAACGTATAACGTATAACGTATAACGTATAACGTATAACGAATAACGAATAACGTAAAACGTAAAACGTATTACATATTACGTGTAACGAGTAACGTATAACGTATAACGTATAACGTATAACGTATAACGTATAACGTATAACTTATAACGTAAAACGCATTACATATTACGTATAACGAGTAACGTATAACGTATAACGTATAACGTATAACGTATAACGTATAACGTACAACGTATAACGTATAACGTATAACGTATAACGTATAACGTATAACCTATAACGTATAACGTATAACGTATAACGTATAACGTATAACGTATAACGTATAACGTATAACGTATAACGTATAACGTATAACGTATAACGTATAACGTATAACGTATAAAGCATAACGTAAAACGTTAAACGTGTAACGTATAACGTATGGCGTATAACGTATAAGGTATTACATATTACATGTAACGTATAACGTACAACGTATAACGTATAACATATAACGTCTAACGTTTAACGTATAACGTATAACGTATAACGTATAACGTATAACGTATAACGTATAACGTATAACGTATAACGTATAACGTATAACGTATAACGTATAACGTATAACGTATAACGTATAACGTATAACGTATAACGTATAACGTATAACGTATAACGTATAACGTATAACGTATAACGTATAACGTATAACGTATAACGTATAACGTATAACGTATAACGTATAACGTATAACGTATAACGTATAACGTATAACGTATAACGTATAACGTATAACGTATAACGTATAACGTATAACGTATAACGTATAACGTATAACGTATAACGTATAACGTATAACGTATAACGTATAAC